>NC_139645.1:2576022-2588522 GCF_964638095.1 Poromitra crassiceps | reverse complement strand
ATGTTCTATGGTCTCTCCCAATTCTAAATATATCTGAACCATTTGGTTTGAACAAGTACAACTATTTTTAGAAGCATTTTATGAAATGTCTATGGGAAAATAAATGGCAGATTAAAATCTCTGGTACAGTGCTGAAGCAGGAAGTGACGTTTCACTTTGGCCTCTCTATTACTTACTCTGTCTCTACAGCCGCCTACGCTACTGTCAAAGGTTTTCCAGACCTCTTCCCTATCTCTGCTTTTCTCTATCTCACACACACACACACACAGACGCACATGCACACGCACAGCCACACACACACACACACACACACACACACACACACACACACACGCGCACGCACGCACGCACGCACACACGCACGCACGCACGCACGCACGCACATACACACACACACACACACACACACACACACACACACACACACACACACACACACACACACACACACACACACACACACACACACAGTGCACCTGAGAGCCAGACTGATTAAAATGGCAGGAACAGACAGACAATGCATTCTTTATAGCGTGTTGCTGTCTGCTGTGCAATGCTTTTATCAGCTATCGAGCTAACAGCTATTAGCATTAAATGTGCTAAATGACAAAGCTAGCTTTGAGTGTTTCTGTTCTTATATGGCAGGAAACTGGTTTTCCCTCGTTACTCGTGCAATCAAGTTCACTTTTTCAAACGAATTTTTCCAACACTTGACTTTGGCTTTCGTTATCACAGGTTTTGTTGTAAATATCTCATACATTGTTTTAAAGCAGCTACGAGGAACTTTTATAACTGGTTTATGAAACTGTTTAAATTTAAATGAACCCTAAATCCAAAATACATATATTCCCTCTCACCTGTAGTGCTATTTATCCATCTATATCGTTTTGTGTTAGTTGCCTTAGTTTTGGAGATATCGGCCACAGAGTTTCTACCTTCTCTCCAATACAATGGAACTGGATGGCACTCGGCTTGTGCTGCTCAAAGTGCCAAAGAAATACATTTGATAATGTCAACAGCAATGTCTCTTTCCAGAAATCATGACCCAGTTACTCAAGATAATCCACAGACCTTGTTATGAGCAGTTTCATGGAGGAACTATTTTCTTTTGACCAAACTACAGCCGCTAGCTGCTAGCTAGTTCCTACATGAGACTGCAAAAAAAAAAAAAAAATCCTACATGAAACTGCTCACAACAAAGTCTGTGCATTATTTTGAGTAACCGGGTCATGATTTCTGGAAAGAGACAATGCTGTTGAGTTTTTAAAAATGTATTTGGTCAGTGTCTGTAGAGAGCAAATATAATGTTTGTGTGTATTTTTTTTAGCATTGTATTTTTTTTTAAGATGGCTGCCTGTGTTTGCTCTGCCCCTGCAGACTACCGGACGGGGCCGTGCTTTGCCTCTGTGAGTAACCAGATGTGTCAGGGCCAGCTGACGGGCATCGTGTGCACAAAGACCCTGTGCTGTGCCACGGTGGGACGGGCGTGGGGGCACCCCTGTGAGATGTGCCCCGCCCAGCCACACCCCTGCCGACGCGGGTTCATACCCAACCACCGCACCGGAGCGTGCCAAGGTAAAGTCTCCTCCTGCGTTTCTCACGTCTCGCTTTCTGCTTCTGTTTTCACTCTCTCTCTCTCTCTCTCTCTTTCTGTCTCTCTCTCTCTCTCTCTCTCTCTCTCTCTCTCTTTCTGTCAGTGTGTTTCTCCCTCCCTCGCCCCTCTTCCTCGATTTAGAAGTTGCCTCTCTCTTCCAACTAGCCTGCTGAAAAACCACCCTGATCTCACAGTCTGTTTCGCTCGACCTATATCGGTCTGGACTTCCACACGTCAACAGTGATTTCAGTGGGTGGGAGTACTTGCCTGGCCCTTGACAGACAACTCCTTCAGCCAATCAGCATCACCAAATCCATCCGAACCCACTCGGAAGAAAACGTATTTTCCTCTGAGAAACTCCGCTGTTGCAGACTCTCGTTTTGTTTAATTGTTGGTATTGAGTCTATTTCTGCAATAACTGCACTTATGACTGTGTTTACTCTACTGATGTTAACATCACCGCTCGCTTGTTGCTTTGGGAGACGTCATTGGTTGGTTACGTTGTCAACTACGAGGCAGGTCTCTGATTGGCCCGTGGACTTTCTGGAAATGGCTGGGGGGGGGCGGGCAGAAGGCCCGACTTATCCGTAGAATGACACAGGATGTGAGTTCAGGACGTGATGAAGATGGTTTTACCTGGCTATATATCTTCCAACCTCTCTGCCTGTTTTAACTCCTTCACTCTCCTCACCTCTCTGTTTTAACTCCTTCACTCTCCTCACCTCTCTGTTTTAACTCCTTCACTCTCCTCACCTCTCTGTTTTAACTCCTTCACTCTCCTCACCTCTCTGTTTTAACTCCTTCACTCTCCTCACCTCTCTCTCTCCCTCCTCGTCCAACTCTACCCCGCCCCCTCACTCTTCCCCCCACCTCTACCCGCCGCCCCCTTTCCAGAGGATTACTTCTAATTGGGTTAAATTGGGGTGGGCGGGCCCCCCCACATGTGTCTGGAATGCCCGCAGACACCCACTGCGGCGGGTTCTGTCAGAGTCAGTAACACGGGTCAGTGGCGGTGCCACGTGCCGGAGCTCAGTTCTGCCCGCTCCAGACCCAACAACATCAGGACCGCTGCAGGGGAGGCGGACCGGAGCCAGCTGAACAGAGGAGGAACACGTCGTTCTCTGGGACTGCTGGTCACAGGTTCTTACAGCTCCTTCAGCAGCCTCAGGCCCAAATTGAGTCAATTGAATGTTAACCGTCAGACTCGGGCTCGTGAGATCATAGTAGGACTTTTGTTCAAGTGGAGATGTCCCAGACTCACCAGAAAGGACCCAGTTGAGATATTTTAGGAAGGAGCTGTTGTTGGAATGGATGGATTGGATAGAGAGATGAAAAGTCACATGTGAATTCAAAGTCACATGTGGTTTGTTTTATTCTGACATCACATGTGACCGTTTCTTTAACTTCAGATGTTCAAATCATAGGTTCATCATTTCCTTCAAATTTCCTTCAAATCATAGGTGAAAAAAGTTTTTGTCACGCACTTTTTTTTTAAATCACGTTTCATCACGTGTACAGACTGAGATGAGAAGAAGACTGAGATATAGTCACTTTGACTAACGTTGACAAAATGTGCTTATTGTGAATAGATTTGGACAAAAGCATCTTCTAAATGGCATAATGTAATGTAATACAGCGTTTCTCAACTGGTGGGTCGGGGACCCAAAAGTGGGTCGCGGGGTTATTTTGAGTGGGTCGCTGATGTGTGCATGAGAAAAAAAAAAGTTCTTCTAGTCATTGAGGGCGCTGGTGTCCGCGGCCAACATGACTGTCTTTCAGAGGCTGTAGCGGGCTCAGTTTTAAATCCAGAGTGAAGGTACTGGTACCGTATGAACCGAGAAGACCGAAATTGGTACCAACATGTCATGCTAGCTTGTTGCGAAGGAAGCTATATGATGCTACAAAGTTAGGCTAAATTCTGAAAATCGGGTCGCGACTTAATGTCTAAGCAAAAATGTGGGTTGTGAGGCTAGATCAGTTGAGAAGCACTGATGTAATATATATGTTTGTGTTTGTTTCACTTTCACACGCAAAGAGACAGGTGAAAATGAAATTTCCACATGGGGAGATGGGAAATTTCACATATATATATGAAGAGCAACATGTGTCCAGAAATCACATGCGCTTTGAATTCCCGTGTGGCTCTTCCCCATGTGTTGTAAAGGGATGTATGGACTGACAGAGTGTGTTGTAAAGGGATGTATGGACTGACAGAGTGTGTTGTAAAGGGATGTATGGACTGACAGAGTGTGTTGTAAAGGGATGTATGGACTGACAGAGTGTGTTGTAAAGGGATGTATGGACTGACAGAGTGTGTTGTAAAGGGATGTATGGACTGACAGAGTGTGTTGTAAAGGGATGTATGGACTGACAGAGTGTGTTGTAAAGGGATGTATGGACTGACAGAGTGTGTTGTAAAGGGATGTATGGACTGACAGAGTGTGTTGTAAAGGGATGTATGGACTGACAGAGTGTGTTGTAAAGGGATGTATGGACTGACAGAGTGTGTTGTAAAGGGATGTATGGACTGACAGAGTGTGTTGTAAAGGGATGTATGGACTGACAGAGTGTGTTGTAAAGGGATGTATGGACTGACAGAGTGTGTTGTAAAGGGATGTATGGACTGACAGAGTGTGTGTTGTAAAGGGATGTATGGACTGACAGAGTGTGTTGTAAAGGGATGTATGGACTGACAGAGTGTGTTGTAAAGGAATGGATGGACTGACAGAGTGTGTTGTAAAGGGATGTATGGACTGACAGAGTGTGTTGTAAAGGGATGTATGGACTGACAGAGTGTGTTGTAAAGGGATGTATGGACTGACAGAGTGTGTTGTAAAGGGATGGATGGACTGACAGAGTGTGTTGTAAAGGGATGTATGGACTGACAGAGTGTGTTGTAAAGGGATGGATGGACTGACAGAGTGTGTTGTAAAGGGATGTATGGACTGACAGAGTGTGTTGTAAAGGGATGTATGGACTGACAGAGTGTGTTGTAAAGGGATGTATGGACTGACAGAGTGTGTTGTAAAGGGATGTATGGACTGACAGAGTGTGTTGTAAAGGGATGTATGGACTGACAGAGTGTGTTGTAAAGGGATGTATGGACTGACAGAGTGTGTTGTAAAGGGATGGATGGACTGACAGAGTGTGTTGTAAAGGGATGTATGGACTGACAGAGTGTGTTGTAAAGGGATGTATGGACCGACAGAGTGTGTTGTAAAGGGATGTATGGACTGACAGAGTGTGTTGTAAAGGGATGTATGGACTGACAGAGTGTGTTGTAAAGGGATGTATGGACTGACAGAGTGTGTGTTGGTAATGTCCACCATCAGCTGGGTGTGACTAAGTCATCAGTCCCCGCCTGACTTCATGGTGTCTCCTCACAGTGCCGTCATCTATATGACTTACTGTATGTGCTCATAACCAGAACCATGTGTTTGACTGGAGGCCTGTCTTCTCTCCTTCCTCTCGCTCTCTAACTATTCCTCCCCGCTCTCCCGCTTTCTCCTTCCTTGGTCGACTTGGCTTCCTCTCCTGGTCCTCCTGTAGGAGACATTCCTCTCTCTCTCTCTCTCTCTCTCTCTCTCTCTCTCTCTCTCTCTCTCTCTCTCTCTCTCTCTCTCTCTCTCTCTCTGTCTCTCTCTCTCTCTCTCCGTTCCCTTGTGAGTCTCTCGGTCACAGCAAAGTCGGAGCCAGACTGTTTAACAGACCCAATTTCAATTTTCAATCCATGCGTATCCAGGCATGTGTGGATTGGTTTGTGTGTTAACGCGATGTGTACAGTCAAAGTCTGTGTGCTTCTGCATTCTTCACCCCGATTCTGCCTTTATTTTCTGTGTCCTTGCTCTCATTTCCTACACTGGGTTCTCTCAGGCCCGGTTCTCTCAGGCCCGGTTCTCTCAGGCCCGGTTCTCTCAGGCCCGGTTCTCTCAGGCCCGGCTCTCTCAGGCCCGGCTCTCTCAGGCCCGGTTCTCTCAGGCCCGGTTCTCTCAGGCCCGACTCTCTCAGGCCCGACTCTCTCAGGCCCGACTCTCTCAGGCCCGGTTCTCTCAGGCCCGGTTCTCTCAGGCCCGGTTCTCTCAGGCCCGACTCTCTCAGGCCCGACTCTCTCAGGCCCGGTTCTCTCAGGCCCGACTCTCTCAGGCCCGACTCTCTCAGGCCCGGTTCTCTCAGGCCCGGTTCTCTCAGGCCCGGTTCTCTCAGGCCCGACTCTCTCAGGCCCGGTTCTCTCAGGCCCGGCTCTCTCAGGCCCGGCTCTCTCAGGCCCGGTTCTCTCAGGCCCGACTCTCTCAGGCCCGGTTCTCTCAGGCCCGGTTCTCTCAGGCCCGACTCTCTCAGGCCCGGTTCTCTCAGGCCCGGTTCTCTCAGGCCCGACTCTCTCAGGCCCGACTCTCTCAGGCCCGGTTCTCTCAGGCCCGGTTCTCTCAGGCCCGACTCTCTCAGGCCCGACTCTCTCAGGCCCGGTTCTCTCAGGCCCGGTTCTCTCAGGCCCGGTTCTCTCAGGCCCGACTCTCTCAGGCCCGGCTCTCTCAGGCCCGGCTCTCTCAGGCCCGGCTCTCTCAGGCCCGGTTCTCTCAGGCCCGGTTCTACGGAGGTGCATGAGCATGCATTGCACCCTCACTTTAATATTTTGTACCCTCAGTTGAAATTTGAATAATAGGCGTCCGTCGCTGATATGACGTCGTGGGCTCATTTTTAAACGTAGAGTGAAGATATTGGTATCATATGAAACTAGAAGACGTAAGGCAGCCATTGGTACCGATACCATGTCGTTCTATGTTTCTGGGAAGGGGGCGAGATAATGCAACATTTCGGCGAGGGAAAAACTGCCACGGCCATTTTCAAAGGGGACTCCCCTTTACGATATTTGAATGAGAATGGGTTCATTGGGGGACCCGGGAGTCTCCCCTTTACAGACACGCCCACTTTATGCTAATCCCATGCAGTTTTTGGCAGTTTGGTTTTCGCGGTATATATATATTTCCGCTCATTTCCTCACGTCCGTGCTAGCTAGCTGCTGAGCAGAAATGGAAATTGGATACGATATTTATTTATTTATTTATTTCTATATTTATTTTCTATATTTATTTGAATTTATGTGAACATGTGTCGTTGTGATTGGTCGAATATCACCAAACTTCCTTCCGGTCTGAAGCGTTTTTTCTTCTTCCTTTTTTTGAAGATGACAACTTCCTGTGTAATGGGCCGAAGTTACAGAATGTGAAAGAGCTAGACTGAGGGAATCCTGTGTGTGTGTGCGTGTGTGTGTGTGCTCGTGCGTGCGTGCGTGCGTGCGTGCGTGCGTGCGTGTGAGGCTCTGTACTAACACTATGCTCTGTACGGTGCAGATGTGGACGAGTGCCAGGCCATCCCGGGCCTCTGTCAGGGAGGAAACTGCATCAACACGGTCGGATCCTTTGAGTGCAAGTGTCCCGCCGGCCACCGGTTCAACGAGATCACGCAGAAATGCGAAGGTAAGAATCAACGCCTGCAAATCATCATCATTAAAAGTGTGAAAATGAGTGACGTGCAGAGGAGGGAGATCCCACAACCACTCGTTACCCAGAAGAACTGAGCCGTTTTGAAAGAGCTTTTTAGAGTCGTCTGAAATGTCTTAATTAACAATGCGAGAGCAGAGTTAGAAGCCACATCCGATGGGTTGTGGTGAACATCACCTCGCTCGTGGTATCCTGATTATTACTGTGTGGCAGAAGACCACACATAGATGCCACTTTGCCCTCGGCTTTAAATAAGTTAAATTCAACCAAAACTGTGCTCTGCTTTCTCTCTGTCGCTTCATTCAAGCTAGGAGGGGGAAAAATGCTCAGGCTTGAGTGACCGCCTACTTCCTGCTTCAGCACTGTACCAGAGATTTTCATCCGCCATTTATTTTCCCCATAGACATTTCGTAAAATGCTTATAAAAATAGTTTTACTTGCTCAAACCAAGCGGTTCAGATATATAACAAGAGAGATCGCATAACATTTCACTCGGACAAAAACATTAAAAAAATTGCGGATTTAAAGAAAATATTTTTTCTATGTAGTTTTTTGAAGTTTTGGTCCCAGTGAAATGTTCTATGGTCTCTCCTGATTCTAAATATAGCTGAACCGTTTGGTTTGAACAAGTAAAACTCTTTTCATAAGCATTTTAGGAAATGTCTACGGGAAAATAAATGGCGGATGAAAATCTCTGGTACAGTGCTGAAGCAGGAAGTGACGTTCACTTTGCCCCTCTATATACTGTATGTATACAGTCTATATACAGTCTATATACAGTCTATATACAGTCTATATACTGTATGTATACAGTCAAGAGACAGACGGCAATCAGTGGAGATTGCGGCCGTGTGCAGCATTGGACGTTTAAGAAATTCTTCTCTCAGCTGGAGGCTCTAATAGTCTATTTCTGATTGGCTGGCAGAATTGGCAGAGCACATACCTTTTCAATTTAAGACCCCTCTTGAATAGAAACCTGCTCTCAGCATCTCTTCTGTTCTTCTATAAATAAAGAACTACTTCGCTTCACCACATATTAAGACTGTAAAAAAATATTGCCTTATTAACAAAATGCATATGACAATTTCCAGACCGAGCTGAACTCAAACTGGTTTGGATCTGGTGAAACAGAGCGACTGAGCAGGGGCTTGTGGCGTTCAGCTGCAGAGTGAAAAATGTGCTATTTTATGCCCAGAAATAATTGCCGGAAAACTTCTGGACTGTGTAAAAGACATTTGAAATGGGGCTAAGTTATATTTCTTAACAGACATGGTGCATTGTGATACGTACACTTGGTGGTAACAGACATGGTGCATTGTGATGTGTGCACTTGGTGGTTAGCGCTCCTAGAAGCAAAGCAGCTACAGAAGTCCTGGATTCAATATCCTGTGACAAAAGTCTGTTTCCATTGTCATTGCCAGCATGTGCCAGTTTTCATCGCTTTCATCTTGGCTTTGGATTACTGTGCACTTTTTAGCAGCATCAAATCAGCAAAAAAAAAGTAAACAGCAACCAATAAAATGGAAACAAAACAAATGAAAAAATGATAACAAATCTTATGTGTCTTATGTAATCTTATTTTCTCCTCTCCTCTCCTCTCCTCTCCTCTCCTCTCCTCTCCTCTCCTCTCCTCTCCTCTCCTCTCCTCTCCTCCTCTTCTTCCCTCCTCTCCTCACTTCCTCCCTCTCCTCTCCTCTCCTCTCCTCTCTCCTCTCCTCCTCTTCCTCCCTCTCCTCTCCTCTCCTCTTCCTCCCTCTCCCCTCCTCTCCTCTCCTCTCCTCTCCTCTCCTCTCCTCTCCCCTCCTCTCCTCTCCTCTCCTCTCCTCTCCCCTCCCCTCCCCTCCTCCCTCTCCTCTCCTCTCCTCTCCTCTCCTCTCCTCTCCTCTCCTCTCCTCTCCTCTCCCCTCCCCTCCCCTCCTCCTCTCCTCTCCTCTCCTCTCCTCTCCTCTCCTCTCCTCTCCTCTCCTCTCCTCTCCTCTCCTCTCCCCTCCTCTCCTCTCCTCTCCTCTCCTCTCCTCTCCTCTCCCCTCCTCTCCTCTCCTCCTCCCCTCCTCTCCTCTCCTCTCCTCTCCCTCCTCTCCTCTCCCCTCCTCTCCTCTCCTCTCCTCTCCTCTTCCTCCCTCTCCCCTCCTCTCCTCTCCTCTCCTCTCCTCTCCTCTCCTCTCCTCTCCTCTCCTCCCCTCCTCTCCTCCCCTTCCCCTCCCTCCTCTCCTCTCCTCTCCTCTCTCTCCTCTCCTCTCCTCTCCTCTCCTTCCTCTCCTCTCCCCTCCTCTCCTCTCCTCTCCTCTCCTCTCCCCTCCTCTCCTCTCCTCTCCTCTCCCTCTCCTCTCCTCTCCTCCCTCTCGTCTCCTCTCCTCTCCTCTCCTCCTCTTCTTCCCTCCTCTCCTCTCCTCTCCTCTCCTCTCCTCTCCTCTCCTCTCCTCTCCTCTCTCTCCTCTCCTCCCTCTCCTCTCCTCTCCTCTCCTCCTCTTCTTCCCTCCTCTCCTCTCCTCTCCTCTCTCCTCTCCTCTCCTCTCCTCTCCTCTCCTCTCCTCTCCTCTCCTCTCCTCTCCTCTCCTCTCCTCTCCTCCTCTCCTCTCTTCTCCTCTCCTCTCAGATCTGGATGAGTGTTCTAACATCCCAGGCCTCTGCACTGGAGGTGAATGCTCCAACACCGTTGGCAGCTACTTCTGCAAGTGTCCCCAGGTTACTTCACACCAGTGGACGGCTCCAGGTGCATCGGTAAGTCTTCTTTTAGCCTTGGTTAGTCGTCGATCCAATATGGTGGATCAAGTATTAGACAAAGCAGTTGAGCAAGAAAGAAAGACACTTTCCTCCCCCTATTCTGTTGGATTGTTCTGCCTTCATGTCTGGCACGCAGCGCTGCCTTCATGCCTGGCACGCAGCGCTGCCTTCATGCCTGGCACGCAGCACACAGCTGTCCAACCTCCCAGCTGGTACAATTGAGGTCAGTAGTGGCTTGCTTGCCTCTAGTTCCACAACAATGAGCTATATTCTGTTGGAAGCGAAGGAGAGGTGATGAGAGAAGAGAGGAGTCACGTCACCCTCCCTGTGCTGCTCACCATAAATACCTGCCTCCCCTGTGCTGCTCACCATAAATACCTGCCTCCCTGTGCTGCTCACCATAAAACCAGCCTCCCTGTGCTGCTCACCATAAATACCTGCCTCCCTGTGCTGCTCACCATAAATATCTGCCTCCTGTGCTGCTCACCATAAATACATGCCTCCCTGTGCTGCTCACCATAAATACCTGCCCTCCCTGTGCTGCTCACCATAAATACCTGCCTCCCTGTGCTGCTCACCATAAATACCTGCCTCCCTGTGCTGCTCACCATAAATACCTGCCTCCCTGTGCTGCCTCACCATAAATACCTGCCTCCCTGTGCTGCCTCACCATAAATACCTGCCTCCCTGTGCTGCTCACCATAAATACCTGCCTCCCTGTGCTGCTCACCATAAATACCTGCCTCCCTGTGCTGCTCACCATAAATACCTGCCTCCCTGTGCTGCCTCACCATAAATACCTGCCTCCCTGTGCTGCTCACCATAAATACCTGCCTCCCTGTGCTGCTCACCATAAATACCTGCCTCCCTGTGCTGCTCACCATAAATACCTGCCTCCCTGCATCTGTGAAGAGGATATGATAGGGTCTGTGGAAGAGCTCAGTGTGTCAGGCTGATATCTCCAGCAGAGGTTCAGATGGGCTTTGGAAGGTGAGGCAGACAGAGACGGAGGCCACCAGGGCTTTCACAGAGGAGTCGACTATCAAGGCTGCACTTAGTCGACACTGTGCATCGTTGTAGACCAGTGGCTTCTGACACTGTGCATCGTTGTAGACCAGTGGCTTCAGTACCCCCTTTCCCTGATTTCTGAATCCAAGTACCCCCTTTACCTGACTGCAACATTTTGCTTAGAAAACTGCAAGAGAAAACTATAGCATTATGATGCAATGAATGAATGACAACCCACCTTTTGAAGAATATAACATTACAAAATAAGAAACGTGTGAAAGAGTTGCATCTAGTGCCTCCTGAGCAGATTTATTTGAACATTTCATTTATTTTCATGATTTATTCTGACATTTTTCCATTTTCTCCTTCCTCTCAAGCACCCCCTGTGGTACCATTCCACGTACCTCGCTTTGGGAACCACTGTTGTAGACTGATGGTTCATCTGTGGTTTCAGCACAGTGCAGTCATAAAGCACGTGCTTCCTCCAATACATGTGCAGTGGCCAGCCGCTTCTTTTCACCTGATAGTGAGGAGTTTCACCCAGAGGACGTAGCGGCGTAGCGCGTGGGAGGATTACACTATTCGCCCCAGTTCCCCTCCCCCACCAAACAGGCGCCGCGACCGACCAGAGGAGGCGCTAGTGCACCGACCAGCACTCATTCCCTCAAACCGGCTTCCGACCCGCAGACACGGCCAATTGTGCCTGTATGGACGCCCGACCAAGCTGGAGGCGACACGGGGGCGCGAACCTGCGACCCTCCTGTTGGTATAGGCAGGGAATCTACCACTGCCCTACCCAGGCGCCCTGGACATGCTAAATAAACCGCATTGAAGGTCTTTGGAGAAGGAAAGACTCACGTTGTTACTGCAGTCAAACACTATCTGCAGCTCAGACAAGCTTGCTGGGGTTTAGTCCAATCAGATTGCGGCTCATTTTGTAAACAGCCTTTCAGAGCCAATCGAGGACTCTGCTATCTCACCTATTAAACCATGTGTATATTCACATTCACGCACGCACGCACGCACGCACGCACGCACGCACGCACGCACGCGCGCACACACACACACATGATCTCACACACACACACACACACACACACACACACACACACACACACACACACACACACACACACACACACACACACACAGGGTCAGTAAATCACTGCAGGTTCAGCTCAGTTTGACCAAAAAAGAGAGGAATTTGGGTCACAGTGGCCCATTTGAGGTACGCCCGCGCAGGCATACATGCATACACACACACATGATCACACACACACACACACACACACACACACACACACACACACACACACACACACATGATCACACACACACACACACACACACACACACACACACACACACACACACACACACACACACACACACACACACACACACACACACATACACACACACACAATGATCACACACACACACACACACACACACACACACACACACACATGATCACACACACACACACACACACACACACACACACACACACACACATACACACACCCACATGATCACACACACACACACACACACACACACACACACACACACACACACACACACACACATACACACACACACACATGATTAGACACAGGCACACACATACAAACACACACACGCGCGCGCACACACACACACACACACACACA
>NC_139645.1:2509050-2575822 GCF_964638095.1 Poromitra crassiceps | reverse complement strand
ACGCAAGAGAGAGAGAGAGAGAGAGAGAGAGAGAGAGAGAGAGAGAGAGAACACGCAAGAGAGAGAGAGAGAGAGAGAGAGAGCACGCAAGAGAGAGAGAGAGAGAGAGAGAGAGAGAACACGCAAGAGAGAGAGAGAGAGAACACGCAAGAGAGAGAGAGAGAGAGAGAGAGAGAGAGAGAGAGAGAGAGAGAGAATCAAGATGACACACAGAGACAAAGTTGAATTTGGGAAAGAAACCAAACCAAAGCAAACTCAAAACAGAGGAGGATGGTACAAAACAACAAAATCCTTCAGTAACTAAAATAATTGCTTGGGGAAAGGAAGAGCGTGGTAGGCAGGGCGAGGGAGGAAGATGCGAGTATGTGTGTTGAAAGAGAGAAAGAGGGCGATAGAGTGTATTATGTACGGTGAGATGTGCGTGTTACAATCAGAGGAAGAAGTCCGCGAGGAAGATAAAGACAGAGTGCTTTGTCTTAAGGCAAAACTACTAAGAGAAAACTCCAAGCGGTTTGTTCAGCAGCCCCAAAGTACGCATGACCTTAAGGAGCGCGAAAACCACTAGCTGTCCTTCCTTCCCATCTCTCTGCATATTTACAACATTCACTCCAGAGTTTCCCAGAATTGTTTGTCCCCCCCCCCCCCCCCCCCCCCTGTGTGTTGACTTCCCGTTTGTCTTCCTGTGACCCAGATGAGAACGAGTGTCAGAACAGCCAGATCTGCGGGGGCGCGTCGTGCCACAACACCCTGGGCAGCTTCCGGTGCCTCTGTCCCACCGGGTTCAACTTCGAGCAGGGCGACGCCGGCTGCTCCGACATCAACGAGTGCTCGTCCAGGCAGAACCCGTGCAACTACGGCTGCTCCAACACCGACGGAGGGTACCTCTGCGGCTGTCCGCCCGGGTACTTCCGCGCCGGACAAGGGTACGTGAGTGACTGAGCAATGTGCGAGAGGTGATTTGAGCTGTTTATAGTCATGGCCAATGTTCGGCAAGTTAGTAACTGTACATTTTGTAATTAGTTACAGTTACTAATTACTTCTGTCAAAAGGTAATTGAATTGCTTTAATATTACTGCATAATAAAAGTAATTAGTCACTAGGGAAAGTAACTTTTGCATTACTTTTAAAAGTCGGCTTCAATTCTCTTCTTAATGCACACATAATTTTAGTGTTGGTGTGGCACAGTGGTGGGACAAGACACTGTCACATTTGATATATCATTGTACCACATTTGCTTATTGTGGAAGCTTATAGCCAACTCAAGGTCATAAGCCTCTGGGGCTTATAGCCAACTCAAGGTCATAAGCCTCTGGGGCTTATAGCCTACTCAAGGTCATTAGCCTCTGGGGCTTATAGCCAACTCAAGGTCATAAGCCTCTGGGGCTTATAGCCAACTCAAGGTCATTAGCCTCTGGGGCTTATAGCCTACTCAAGGACATTAGCCTCTGGGGCTTATAGCCTACTCAAGGTCATTAGCCTCTGGGACTTATAGCCTACTCAAGGTCATTAGCCTCTGGGGCTTATAGCCTACTCAAGGTCATTAGCCTCTGGGGCTTATAGCCTACTCAAGGTTATTCGCCTCTGGGGCTTATAGCCTACTCAAGGTAATTAGCATCAGGGGCTTATAGCCTACTCAAGGTCATTAGCCTCTGGGGCTTATAGCCAACTCAAGGTCATTAGCCTCTGGGGCTTATAGCCTACTCAAGGTCATTAGCCTCTGGGACTTATAGCCTACTCAAGGTCATTAGCCTCTGGGGCTTATAGCCTACTCAAGGTCATTAGCCTCTGGGGCTTATAGCCTACTCAAGGTTATTCGCCTCTGGGGCTTATAGCCTACTCAAGGTAATTAGCATCAGGGGCTTATAGCCTACTCAAGGTCGTTAGCCTATGGGGCTTATAGCCTACTCAAGGTCATTAGCCTCTGGGGCTTATAGCCTACTCAAGGTCATTAGGCTCTGGGGCTTATAGCCTACTCAAGGTCATTAGGCTCTGGGGTTCTGGCTACAGCTGCAGCGTGTGGAGCCTTGTTGCCGGGCAGGGAGGTGGCGTCTCTTCCCGGACTATGTCTGATGATCATAAACCGGATAATCCTCTGAAGTTGTCCGCTTTTCTCACGTCCTAAAGTAACTAGTAACTAGCCCATTTTACATTTCAATAATTGTAATTTATTTACATTTGAAATAAATAATCTGATTACTAGTTACTCCACAAAGTAGTAGTAGTAGTAGTAGAATAGTTACTCCCAACACTGCTGACGACCATGTGTGTTTTTCTAGGCACTGTATCTCTGGTATGGGCTTCACCAATGGTGGCACCAGTATGGGACAGGCAGGTGTGGGACAGGGAGGCGAGCCGGACGATAACGCTCTGTCCCCTGAGGCCTGCTACGAGTGTAAGATCAACGGCTATCCCAAGAAGGGACGCAAGCGTCGCAGCACAAACTCAACACTGGAGGAACCTCTGGGAGACATGCAGGTAATCTGTCTGTCCCTCTTCTTACCTGCCTGCCTTACATGCTATTCTCTCTAGATATTCAGCCAACACAATTGTTTGGGCGTCCGGGTAGTGGAACGGTAGATCCCCTGCCTACAACACGAGGGTCGCAGGTTCGAACCACGACTTGGTTGGGCGTCCATACAAGCACAATTGGCCGTGTCGTGCAGGTGGGAAGCCAGATTAAGGGTATGAGTCCTGGTCGCTGCACTAGTGCCCCCTCTGGTCGGCCGGGGCGGCTGTTCGGGGAACTGGTGGAAATAGTGTGATCCTCCCACGCCCTACGTCCTGCCAGTGAAACTCCTCGCTGTCAGGTGAAAAGAAGTGGCTGGCGACTGCACATGTATCGGAGTATGCATGTGCTAGTCTACGCCCTTCCCAGATCGGCAGGCAGGGGGGGGGGGGGCAACACCCGGGAATTAGGAGAAAATGGGGGGGGGAGGGATCTGGAAAAAATAAAAATAATTTTTTTCCTCTCTCTCTCTGAATGAATGCCTGTATGGACGCCCAACCAAGCCGGAGGTAACACGGGGGGGGCGCGAACCTGCGACCCTCGTGTTGGTAGGCGGGGAATCTAAAATCAAGTTTTCATTTTCACTCCACCTGCTTGGTCTTTTCTGCAGCCGGCTGAGGAGGACATGGTGAGCCTGGCCAGTGTGGACGTGGAGGACCCCCTGCTGTTCCACCTGAACATCAGCGACCTGAGCAGCCGCGACCGCATCCTGGAGTTCACGCCGGCCCTGTCCACGCTCAACGACCACGTGCGCTACACCATCGACTACGGCAACGACGACGGCGTCTTCAAGATCAACCAGCGGGAGGGCGTGAGCTACCTGCATCTGACCAAGAAGAAGGCGCTCCCGCCCGGCGCCTACGACCTTCACATCAGCAGCGTTCCGCTGTACAGGAAGAAGGAGCTGGCTGAGCTGGAGGACAGACATGATAAAGACTACCTCACGGGACAGCTGGGAGACGTACTGAAGATGAGGGTGCAGATCGTCCTGCATTAACCACCACAAGACTGAGACAGGCGGACGTTGCTAGCAGCTGCTAATCCAGGGTCAGGCTCCCCGAAACGGCCACGCCTGAACCACCAGGAGGGGACCATCTGACTCTGGCTCAGCGGCCAGGAGCAACATCTACCTGCTCCAACAGAGAGAAGGGCTCGCCACCAAAGAGACAAGGGGGGGAATGGGGGACTTAAAGGTGATTCTACATATCATAGATACAATCTCATGGGTTTTGTGTAAAACGCCGGCTGAATCTGGCTGTATGAGAGATTTGAAGGTCAAATGAAGAACACATCGCCCTGACAAACACCTTCAGCTGTGTGTAGAGCGCTCTGGAGAGTGTGAATAAGGCTTTTTAAGTGTTAAGGATTTAATTTTGTATAATGATATGTGGAATCAGGCACCACTTCGAAAGGGCATGCGGACTGCAGAAGGTTCCGATGGCTGAGTGTTCCGTCAACTCGGTTTTAGGTGGAAGAAAAGGGTGAGTCCCAAATAGTCTGAACTGGACTTCATTTCCTCCCCTCAGGTAAAAAAAAATGACTGAACACACCTGGATGATGACTGAACACACCTGGATGATGACTGAACACACCTGGATGAGCGAAGGCAATGATCAAAGTTTCTCCGTCCTTCCCCCCAGATATTAGTTTATTGGAGCGAAGATGACGCACGGGAATTAGGAAATGTTTTAGGAGAGGAAAGGAAACACACTATGGACTGTTGAGGTGTAGCCATGTCTGAGCTCGAATGACTCCTCCTGCATATTTAAACAAAGCTTTTTCCATCTTTCCTACTGACTTAGAATAATTCATATTATTGGTGCTAGCAACACATCCACATAATAGACTTCTGAATGCACTGTACTACTCTACAAAAACTCAGTAGTCATACAACTCGGCCGTTTTCTTTCAGATTTCATGTGTCTCTTTTTCTGCAAACAAAAACAACGTTAGCTTCATAGCCTGTCTGCTCTCCTCTATTACTACGTGTAAATTAAGTGTGTTTATACTGTAATAATCAATGCCACTTTTTAATCTATGAAGCATTTTTGTAAACTAGAGGAAGCCCCCGGGAATGGATGGAGGGGGTTTGTAATGGTGCTTATAACGACCAACTACTTCCTTTGTAAACTGTGTATACATACACAACACACACATACATACATACACAACACACACATACCGGTACATACATACACAACACACACACACACACACACACACACACACATAGATACACAACACACACACATACATACACAACACACATTGTGATGATGCCGAACCTGGGCCTTCATGATTATGCACTGAGGCCTTCATGGCCACACACTCTCTCACACGTCCAATCAGTGCTGCATCGCCACGGACCAGCTGTTAAGAAGGACCAGCTGTTAAGAAGACACCCGTCTGGACCAGCCGTTAGGAAGACACCCGTCTGTGCTCTCTGTTCACATCCGTGAGAGTTTAGTTGTAAATTCACAATAAAAAAAAACATATTTTTGGTGTATATGTTCCTCACTGCTGTATCTTCTCTTTACCCACGTTGGATCAGTTTGCAACGGTGGTGGGGCCCTCCTCTTGTATGTATCCCTCTTAAGTGTTTTTGTCCCATTCAAGATGAAACAGAGCCAACTGTTTTAGCGAGTATTACTCACAATACACAAAGAAAGCAATTATGGAGCCATGAAAACTGGCTGAAAGATTACCCCACAGTCTGGGGAGACTGCGCCAGTCTGTCAATCCTTGCCCTACACTGCCCCCATGTGGACATGCAGAAGATAACATGTTTTTTAGTTTATGGAGATTCAGAGATGTCGATTCAAGAGTAGTCAAGCCTTTATGAAGATGTGTGACAACTGCGGTATAAACACGGTACCTATCTCAATTACTTTCATTCCCTGATCCTGTGACACACAATATATTACAACCAAACCACTTCTAGTTACCCTTATCGCTTTTACCACACCAACTTTCCTATCCATAAACTTTCCCAACTCATGCAGGTTACTGAAAATTCCATCCACTTTTGACGTCGCTCTCATTCCTACAAGATACGAACCCTCGCTCCCTTTCCTCACTTTCTTCACTTCCTGATAGCCACCGTCACTTGAGTTACCACTTGATACACGATTACGTTTATTTTCAAGACCCCTTGTATCTTCATCACTTTCTAATTCACTCTCACTCGCACACTCAAACGCCATTGCCTCCAGCGTTGCCAGACGTACGATAATTATCGTATTTGTACGATCATTTCGACCTCTGTACGATGTACGATCAATAATCCCAAAATCCCCCAAATAGACCAGAACTGCGTCGCGTCTTCAAGCGCCCAGCTCCAAGGCCGCGCCCCTTTTTAGGGGAAACCCACCATAGTAAACGACGGTACAAGAAGCCGAAACCACTTCAAACAAACTATTTAAAACGGTTTAATTTGATAGAGATATGCCGAAGAGTTGCTGTGTTGTTATAGTTTCACTAACAATAAAAAAAAAAAAAAAAAACTGGTCTGCGATAGGGTAGGCGTGACACCGTCAATGTGGACGATGCATGTAACCTGGTGGAAACTGGATACAGCGTTCATATAAGGCAAGTACCTCGTGTCGATGTATCTTGCGCATTCTATGGCCGGCCGAGTTGAAATATATTGTCATGTCATGGTGTCTTTGGGTCATTTATAAAGGAAATTAATTCTGTTATTTTTCTATAGATGTTTTGGGTACTGCTATTTTACATTGAAGTCAACGCGAGTGGCTTGTGTTATCCCCTAAAAAGGGGCGCGGCCTTCAAGTTTTGCAAATTACCCGGATGTGCTGGTCTGCCAACATTTGCCATCTGGCAACGATTGATTGCCTCCGCCATTTTTCCTCCGCCTGTTCACGCAGTTGGGCGTCTGGCTTGATGTAGAGGGTGAGTTTGGCTCCGATATTTTCTGTTGACCGTCGTAACTTGTTTCAATATTTGCTTTATTATCTCAGTGCTTTGCCTGTTATTATTTCATTTAATAAACTGTCTAAAACGTGGTGCCGCGTCTATGTGCCGACAGGTCGCAATGCCATAGCCCACAAACAGAACCAGCTGAGCGAACTGTGGCTAGGATACGTGCGGCCTCCTCAGAAAAAGACGCAGACAGGGGCTTAAATTGGCTATTGTCAATATTTGCCCTAGTAACACAAAACCAATAGTTTATTGTGATGCCTTGCTCTATAAAATAAAACTACAAATGGTAGGCTAACTTAGTTTGGTTGACTTTGATTATTTTCATCCAACTAATATTTTGGAACAACAACCCAGCTAGCAGAATTTATGGGCGCGCCAATTCGGCGGGCCACCGTCGGCAGCTCATCGGGTATACAGCGGTCCACCGGGGTGGCTCGCTGGCGGTCCGACGGCGGCACCAGCGTACACAGCCAGCGGCCCTTGCACGGCACGCTGATGGCATGCCGCTGGTATTGCACCTCCCAGCCCCCATATACCTTGTTATGCTAATGCATGCATGCAGTGCTTCTCCACTGGCAGGGCTCCCTTCCTCTCATACTTAAATATGGTGGTAATTTCTGAGGTAGTCTACTTTGTTAAAAAAGGTTGAGAACCACTTCAATAATGCACATAATTACAATGATAACATGTGATTATTAATACAACAATAATAATTTAAAGGAGAACAGATCCGTGAACTTTTTGTTATTTTATTTATGGACATAAGAAATGAATCAAAGGATGAGGATTTGACAACTGTGCATTGCAAATAGCAAAAAACTTGACAACTCTGTATATGTTGCATATTATGTAGGCTATATATATAAAAAAAAAATCAAGCCTGCATGCAGAGAGACAAAACATTAATTCTGTTCCATTCATTGCCAACTGTCTCTGTCTCTCCTGCAGATCATTACCAGCATCATGGTTACTGTGAATCAGCTCTACAAGATTGTTGAGGCGGCTAAAGAAAATAAGGAGTTATGCATTCAAGTACAAGAGCATGTAAAAATCCTGGAGATGCTGTTGAATGCGCGCACCCTCCCCCCAAATGGAGAAGGTGCTCGAAAACCTTCATGAGACCCTACTATTGGTCTTACAAAAAGTCACCAGGTACTCCACAACCAGCTTCATGCTCAAGGCCGCGCAGTCTTTAACCATCAAAGGCAAATTTGAGAAGATCAACAAACGCCTCACCACCGCCCACAAGTTGTTGTCAACCTCTGTGGGGATCATAACGCTCCAAGTGTTGGAAAAATCACGGGACCTGCAGAAGGAGCAACTGATGGTGCTGAAACTGATACTGAAGGTAAGTGAGCTAGAGCTGCACCGACCGCCACCTGTAAGTTAATGTCCAAGTTCAAGTTTGGCAAACTCACAACACAGACAGAGATTATGATTCATCCCAAAAGTCCAAATCTTCCTTGAAACCCCAAATAAAACTAGATGAACCCATGAGTCCTTTGCCTGGCCCGGGTCGGCCAAGACAGAGACAAAGACAGAGGAAGCTGTCCAGGTAACTATAGTTTATATATATATATATATAGTTTATAACTATATTTTGGCGGTCCTCCCGTCCTCTCGCCTGACAGTCCCCGACGCAGCACGTCGGTCGAGCGTGTCGTGTCGAGTCCTCGGCATGTTCTTATGTTGTATTGTTCATTGCCTGTTGTTGCTATTGTGTGGAGTGATGTTCTGTGATGGAGCGAGCCTCCCGAGGTTATTACTGATGCCTGCGTTATATCGAGGTTAAGCTCGAATAGTTAACTGTCTGCCACAGGAAGTGTGGATTTTCAGAATAAAGGTCTCACCAGTAAAACGGGAGATATAAGGACCAGTAGCTAATACTGTATGTTGTGGGAACCTATTAATAAGTCAATGTTGTTTATTTCTGGCTCTGTAGTAATAAGGGGAGTAATAGTATTTTATGCAGATGGGGATATTAATGGGATTTATTTATATTTGGTATCACTCATTGTATTTTTTGTATAGATGGGAATAGATTAATTTTTTTAATCTAGATTAATCTAGATTAATCCTGGTCATTAATCTAGATTAAAATGGGTCATTTGAAGTCTGTCGAAGCCATTCAAAATATGTGTGTGCAACATAAATAATGACTAGAAGTAAGTCCTTGTGAACAGGTTTCTGTTTATTCAATTCAACTTGAATAGCCAGTAGGCATTTAAAGGTAAGAAACCAGCAGGTTACACACATGGTTTGTCTTCATCTGGACAAAGTTATATCCTGAACTACCTGGAATGAACACCAGAGGGTATAAGAACAACAACCCACATTTCTGGGATCAATAATATTAAACTGGCATTAAACTGTAGGCCATGAGGCCATTAAGAACCGTTTACAGTCAGTAACTGTGACATGGCTTCAGGCAATAAGTCTAACCACTACTTCTCCTTCTTCCACCAGTCACTCAGACAGACCAGCCTGTTCACATTTTCTGAGGACAGTCTAGATCTCCTCTTCTGTACAACATGGCCTGCTAAAGAGAACAGTCTCTCGCATGGGACAGTTGAGGCAGGAGGGAAGCTTCTTCTTCCATTGGGAAGCTTCTTGAAATTAAATTTGCCCTGAAGCGGGCCGGGCTTCACAGCAGCAGCGGCGTCCATGTCAGCTGTTTTGTTGTTATTATTCCGTCACATAACACCGTCCGACTAGAGAGCAGGTTGGGTTGTTCACGCCCCCCCACAGCAGCCAGGATGGGAGAGCAGGTTGGGTTGTTCACGCCCCCCCACAGCAGCCAGAATGGGGGAGGCAGACATAAATGTCCGCGCTTACATACCTGTTCCATTCTAAAGTGATAATCATCATGGCCTGCTCAATATAAGTGGACCCTGCTACCAGACAACTTTGAGAATAGATTAACGGCGATAATTTTTTTTATCGCGCGTTAAGAGTCTCGCGTTAACGCAGCCGTTAACGGCGTTAACGATCCCATCTATAATTTTTTGTTATTCTTTCTTTATAGAAAACCACAACTGTTCACAACTGTTCAAAGATATCCATGACTCACCACCAATATCTGTTGTTGCAAATACCAGTAAAGAAGGACTGAAACAGCATTCTCTCTCAGCTCTTTCTTAATCATACCCGGAGGCTCTAAGTGGTGTCCTGGCCGGCACCCCGGCGTGAACTTGGTTACCAAAACCCTGACTAGCACCTATAGTCCCTTGTTCTCTCCACTACAGGACTAGTCTACCTTGTCCAGTAGAGATCGAAAGGTATCAACAGAATAGTTTTTAAGTGATCTTATACGAATGGCCTTGTGTGCTGAAAATGAATTCCGGTGTGTCTTTCTTGTAGCCTACAGTGGATGAGATAGTGATCACTAATTCCATATTGTATGACCCCACTGCAGGATATATTTGCTTTATCCGATACTAGAATAAGATCAATGGTAGTTTGAGACTTGTGGCATGCCCGAGTGGGTTCCGAAATTAATTGAGTCAACCCAAATGACTTACAAAAGCTGTTAAATGCATTGTAACTAGTACATGATTTGTCAGTGACGTCAGTATTAAAATCCCCTAACAGCACGCATTCCCTCTCTGTGCCAGTACAATTATTAAGGAGCACTTCAAGGCTGTCATAGAACGTATTATGGTTGGGTGGTCTATAACACCCCCCCCCCCCCAAAAAAGTATCGGTTTTGTTTTCGGAAGAAAGATATCCAACAGTAGAACTTCAATATCCTTATCTGGCTCTGATTTGACATTATAGTTAATATCTGAGCGAACGAAAACACTAATATCGGTGTCACTGATTTGAGTCATCAGCCAGAGAACGGATTTCGTCCATTTTAGGCAGCAGGCTGATTTCGTCCATTTTGTGCCCAGCCCAGCCTCGCCGTCAGCAACACGGATCAACGGATCAGCCGCACGTACCGGACGGTCTCCGGATCCCCTCGTCGCCACCATCGTCCACCAGGCCTCCAGTCATCGCAGTCGGACAAGGGAACGTACGTATGCAAGTTAGGAATCACTTCCAATGTGTTACAGCTTGCCGTATTATCCACACATACCTGTATGTTAAGGATGTTGCACTCTTCGCCACTCCTGTAATTGCTGCTGGATCATGGGTCCACATTCACAGGCTGGGAAGGCCCGGGGCATTGGTGAATATCCCCAGATAACAATAGGCATATTAAGCAAATAATATAATGTAATGTGAGCTGTCAGTTCACCTACACATTACTATAGACAGGTTTCCTGGGCCGTAGGGCGGGCCACGATCGATAACATCAGCTACACTAACGTTAGCAGACGTTATTAACAATGGGTTATTCTGGAACACATTGTGCAGTGCGTGGCTGTCACAATACACAGAAACGAACGAGTGGTTGGGTCGACAGTGTTTTGAGCATCAGCCCGCTACGGCTTTGTCCCTGCACTCAACTGTATTCCTTCTACCGAAAACCAGCTGAGGATTCGGATTCACGGATGTGGCTGAAGGCTTTAAATCTGAAGAAGCCGCCGAAATACGTTAATGTTTGTTCTCCCCACTTTGTGGACAAAAAGGTGCCGCGTCTATGTGCCGACAGGCCGCAGTGCCGACAGGTCGCAATGCCGATAGCCCACAAGCAGAACCAGCTGAGCGAGGCGGCGTGCAGCGTGTCGGTGGAGCTAACCTCTCCCAGCCCCCACGCCAAACCTAACCTCCCCCCATGCCTAAACCTAACCTCCCCCAGACCCTAACCCAAAACCTAACCTCTCCCAGCCCCCACGCCAAACCTAAACTCCCCCCATGCCATGCCTAAACCTAACCTCCCCCAGACCCTAACCCAAAACCTAACCTCTCCCACCCCCACGCCTAAACCTAAGGTCGGCATTGCGGGTGGTCGGCATAGCGGGTGGACCCCGACAAAAAGCCAACCAAAGAGAATCCTTTCCCTGAACTGTGGCTAGGATACGTGCGGCCTCCTCAGAAAAAGAGACACAGACAGGGGCTTAAATTGGCTATTGTCAATATTTGCCCTAGTAACACAAAACCAATAGTTTATTGAGGGCGGCTTTAGCTCAGGAGGTAGAGCGGGTCAGCCAATGACGCAAGGGTTGGCGGTTCGATCCCCGCTCCCTCCCAGCTGTTAATCGTTGTGTCCCTGGGCAAGACACTTAACCCTCCTTGCCTGGTATGATTGGTATGATTGGTATGAATGTAAGACATGAATGGTATGATTGGTATGATTGGTATGAATGTAGACATGAATGATGATGGTGGTTCGGAGGGACCGTTGAGCGCCAATGTGTGGCTGCCACGCTTCTGAACCACCGGTACGAATGTGTGAACGAATAATGATTCTGTGTAAGCGCTTTGAGCCTTGGAAAGGCGCTATATAAATCCAATCATTATTATTATTATTATTATTTATTGTGATGCCTTGCTCTATAAAATAAAACTACAAATGGTAGAGTTTGGTTGACTTAATGAGCCATAGTAGTGTCTAGCCTGCCGAAAGCCCCAGAGAAGAAGATCTTGATTTGAAGATTTGGTAGCAGCTGATCAGCAGCAGCAGTCAACTATAACGCTAATGTCGTCTTGTGAAGAAGATTGAAGTGAAGCGCCCTCTGATTCCTGGTGGCTACATGGTGTCTCCACTGTATGCTATTTATGTATTGTGGCATGCGTGAGTAGACTCTTTGATACACATAGCTACTGTGCCAGTGGTTTAAAGAAAAACAGAACTGCCAACAAACACAGAGATTTTCACTTAAAAAAATTAAGCACCCTCACTAAAAAAAATACCATGACATGTTACGGTAGACTTGAAACTTCACCCTGTCTTTAAAAATAAGCCTGCTACTAACAGGGTAAACGGACAGTAAACCTGTGTGCTATCTATCTTCTAGCTACACTTCATATACACTGCACTTCCTCGGGTCCCCAGCAACAGAGGAGAGTCAAAGAGAGAGGGAAGAGAGGGCTGACCGCAGATCAAATATGGAGAGCCCACCAGATCAGCAGCTAGGTGAGTAACACACACACACACACACATAGGGGCCAAAACTGTGGGTGCCCCGGGGCCCGAGCACCCACGGGGAAATGGAGGGGGAGAGAGAGAGAGAGAATTGATAATGTCTACTGCATGTGTCTGTGACTGGGTCCTGTCAAGATGTCAGTGAAGTTACCAAACGCATTGTCTGATGGTGGCGTTTTGAAGTCCACCTGTTGTTTTTAACTGCTGAACAAACACGCATAGAGACACTATAGAGACACTATAGAGGCACTATAGAGGCACTATAGAGACACTAAAGAGGCACTAAAGAGGCACTATAGAGACACTATAGAGACACTAGAGGCACTATAGACACTATAGAGGCACTATAGATACACTATAGAGACTATAGAGGCACTATAGAGACACTATAGAGACACTATAGAGGCACTATAGAGGAACTATAGAGACACTATAGAGGCACTATAGAGACACTATAGAGGCACTATAGAGACACTATAGAGGCACTATAGAGACACTATAGAAACTGTGCTTCACAAGTGTGTGTTGATGTAATTTGTCTTTTAAATAATTCAACAGGAATTCATCAATTCCTTGGACAAGAACACCTCTGACGATCGTGACAGGCGGGGTTACTGACCACTATACTAACGAGGACACCTGGATTGGTTTGAGTGACAGCGATGAGGGAATCTGGAAGTGGGTGGATGGTTCACTGCTGAACAGCACAGGGTAAGACATCCATTCTTCAGTCACCATTTACCAGCAGTGGTGGAAATGGCGGGGAACGCCTGGAGGGAACAGAGTTACCATCAGAGTAAACCTTGAGAGAGAACGATGAGAATGAGAGGGGGAACAGCACTCCTCCCAGATTCCCCTTAGAACATGTTTGCAATGCATAGAGCAGAGCAGTGGAGAGCAGAGCAGAGCAGTAGAGAGCAGAGCAGTGGAGAGCAGAGCAGTGGAGATCAGAGCAGTGGAGAGCAGTGGAGAGCAGAGCAGCGCAGTGGAGAGCAGAGCAGTAGAGAGCAGAGCAGTGGAGAGCAGAGCAGTAGAGAGCAGTAGAGAGCAGAGCAGTGGAGAGCAGAGCAGTGGAGAGCAGAGCAGTAGAGAGCAGAGCAGTGGAGAGCAGAGCAGAGGAGTGGAGAGCAGAGCAGTGGAGAGCAGAGCAGTGGAGAGCAGAGCAGTAGAGAGCAGAGCAGTGGAGAGCAGAGCAGTGGAGAGCAGAGCAGTGGAGAGCAGAGCAGAGCAGTGGAGAGCAGAGCAGTGGAGAGCAGAGCAGTGGAGAGCAGAGCAGTAGAGAGCAGAGCAGTGGAGAGCAGGGGCCAGTTGCACCAACTGGTCTTACACTGGTCTTAAGCTAAGTTATTTTACGACCTAACAGCTACGCCGGTTGCACCAAGACGGCTTAAGCCTTCTTTTCACTACGACCAGGCGTAACTCTTACGCCTGGTCAGGAGGAGGCGTAGAGCCTGCCTGTCTCCGCGGAGACCTTTTTTGAGTCCTTACCGTCATCGTCGTAACACAGCCAGTTCTCCGTCTTTGAAAGCACGATGTTAGATTATAACTAACTAGTTGTGTGGCTTAGCCTTCCCAAATGTTGCCGTCCATTTTTTAGAATTTAATACATAGAATTGGGAACGTTACATTCAATTTCATTCAGACTGTCTGTCTGGCTCAATCGCCGCCATTTTTCCCCCGGAGCGAGGGAGGGTGGGAGGAGTCTAGTGTAGTGATGCACATACAGTAGTGGCTGATAGAGCGTAGTGGCACAGTGACGCTCCAAGCAGGTCGCGAGGCACATTTTTCCAACATCATCCAATCAGGGTGCATTCTCTGGCAATTCACATGGACGCGCATTGCTACGACCGGCGTAGTTAAGACCAGACGTAATAGTACAGGCATTATACGATATGACCTCCCACAAATTGCAACAGAAACTCTCAACTGTTCTAGTCTTAGAAATATGTATATTATAACATATAAAAAGTCCTAAGAAATCCCAGTTGGGGAAAGTATTGAAAAATACTGAAATCAGTGATGCCACAATTTGCCTGTATGTACTGTATGCTTGTCTGTCCTTCACATATCTCGATATCCGATCGACTTCAAACTCAGGGAGTGCGCTTAGGGGGACCTGGCGGGGTGCAGTGCCGAATTTCGCGCAGTTCGGATGTACACATGGTTATAGCGGCACCTACTGGCAACACAAAAAGCAGTTCTTGAGAACCGTTTGCCCGATTGACTTCAAACTTGGGGAGTGCACTGCTGGGAACCTGACGGAGTACGGTGCCCAATTTCAGAGATATGCATAGTCATAGCGCCACCTAATGGCAACAACAAAAAGTGGTTTATCTCAAGAACCGTCTGATTGACTTCAAACTTAGTGGGTGCGCTGCTGGGAACCTAAGAAAGTGCAGTTTCAGATTTTGTGCAATTTGACCAATTGGGGGAGCGTTGCCAGCAGGGGGAGAATGGAATGAATCCAGATGTTTACCAGAGATTTGAAGAGGGATTGCATGTGGTCAAGACGAAGTGATCGCCTATGGGCTGGCCTATCCATAGATCTTGTCATCGAGCAGGTGCTGATGAGAAGTCTTAAAACAAGTGGTGGCCTCACGAGAGGGCAAGGGATGACAGAGCTGCAACGTTTGACATGGCTGCTCTCCATGCCAGCTTGCACTGAAGTCAACAATGCCATGCAAGAGCTGACGGGTGAACCACAACACCGTGGTGGAAGGGAACCGTGGATGAACTCCTGCCACAAGAATGGGGATGGAAAGAGAGTGATGGAGGGTTTGTCCCTGTCCAAACTGACTTACCACCAGCTCCACAGGAACTCCTACGGATCATCAGATGCACCTGCAAGACAGACTGCAGCAGCCTGAGGTGCACATGCAAGAAGCATGACATTGAGTGCTCTGTTGCATGTAGCAACTGCAAAGGACTGGCATGTGCAAATTCAAGTCAAGCTGCATGTGATGATGATGATGAATATGAGCCAGACAACTTACACTGATGATGACCAGCAATATTTGAGTTTTCCTTAAGAGTTAACATGTTGAAGTTTGTGTTCATCTGTGCCAACATGTATGTTAATTAGTGCCAATTCGGCAGTCATGGGTATTTTAAAAGTAATAAAAGTGCTATTTCAACACTGCACTTTCTCGTGTCCCCAGCAGCACACATGCCAAGTTTGAAGTCAAACGGATGAAGGATTCTTGCGATAAACCGTTTTTTGTGTTGCCAGTAGGTGGCGCTATGACTATCCACGTGTCCAGAATTTGGCAACACACTCTGTCAGGTTCCCAAAAGCACACTCCCCAAGTTTGAAGTCGATTGGACAAACGGTTCTCAAAATAAACCGATTTTTGTGTTTCCAGTAGGTGGCGCTATGACTGAGTGTCCGAATTTCACGAAATTCAGCACTGAACTCCGTCGGGCCCCCCTTAGCACACTCCCCGAGTTTGGAGTCGATCTGGCCAACAGTTCTTGAGATATGTGAAGGACAGACAGGCATACAGTACATAATACAAACCAATTATGGCATCACTGATTTCAGTATTTTTAAATACTTTCCCCAACTGGGATTTCTTAGGACTTTTTTTCTCTTACTTAGAACATGTTGAGGACACAAAATCCATTGAGTTTTTTTCTGTTGCAATTTGTGGGAGGTTGACCCACTTTTTTAGCTAAAATGCCTGTACTATAAGCCGTGTTGGTGCAACAGGCATAAATCCACTCTAAAGACTGGTCTTAACTAAGACCGACGTAGGAGTTACGACCAGGCATAGTTAAGACCACTTGGTGCAACTGGCCCCAGAGCAGTGGAGAGCAGAGCAGTGGAGAGCAGAGCAGTAGAGAGCAGAGGAGAGGAGACCAGTGGACTCAAGCATTCAGCTCTTGATTTCAACAGAAATAATAGCCTTTGCCTCCTGTGGCATGCAGGGGGGGGGGGGTGTTCTGGACCGCGCCCACCCTGCCTAAGCTTCCCACAGTAAAACCTGTCCATTTCCACTACTGAACAGGTTGGCCTGAAAATGCATTGTATTGTGTGTATTGTGACATGGTGGTGTCATTGTGACGTGTGTTGTGCTCCACAGTTCATCTCTATTGTTATTTGTCACCAACTCTATTATCACCAGATGGACAGCTCCACTATTTGCAGGAGAAAACAAAACAAAAAAGAGCATCTAGCCAAGGTGGTCACCAATGCTGAAGAGGCCGATGCTCTTTATATACAGTTCTACGCCAGTAGTTTGGGTGCACACTGTGGGTGGCAAAAAAACCACCATGCCATCAGCACCCGATACTACTGACCTGGTATGGAAGCGGACATCCGCAAATGGGTAAGTTAACAGAGGAATTAAATCTACCCCTAATGTGACATTTCCCAGAATCCACGCCTTGACATGTACTGTGCATCTTATGTTCCATCAAGTACAGTTGACTATACATCTTCTTTTTTCAACAGGTTCTGGAAGAGAGGCCAGCCCAGTGGAGATACCAGTCAGTATGGCTGTGCTTACACTGATGGTACCAAACTGAACAACTGGATGGATAGCAAGTGTGACACAGAGCGGCAGTGGGTCTGTGAAAAAGTGATAGACTTCTAAACGAATGAGACAGGCAGGCAGGCAGGCAGACAGGCAGGCAGGCAGACAGACAGACAGGCAGGCAGGCAGACAGACAGACAGACAGGCAGGCAGACAGA
Organism: Poromitra crassiceps; assembly: GCF_964638095.1. NCBI lineage: Eukaryota > Metazoa > Chordata > Actinopteri > Beryciformes > Melamphaidae > Poromitra > Poromitra crassiceps. The sequence goes on along the minus strand of NC_139645.1, from coordinate 2,558,653 downwards.
CAGACAGACAGACAGACAAGCAGGCAGGCAGACAGACAGACAGACAGACAAGCAGACAGACAGACAGATAGACAGAGACAGACAGACAAGCAGACAGACAGAGACAGACAGACACACAGACACACAGAAAGGGAAATGGATGAATAAGAGCAAGTAAAAACTACCGTAAATTCCGGACTATAAGGCGCACCGGTATATAAGCCGCGGGACCAAAATTGACTATTTTTTTCTTATATAAGCCGCACCGGTCTATAAGCCGCGGGTGTTTTGATGTTTAATTACCATATGAAAGGGTTCGTGCACAGAGAGGAATGTCGGGAAAGAGATGGCTGTTTGGGGAAGCTCCCATTTATTAACATTTCAACAAAACAAAACAAAAGTCAGGTCACTAATCCCCAGACAAAATCACACAACAATAGGCTATATGTGCAGCAAACGGCTGTAACCAGAGAAGTCAAGTCACTAATCCTCGTCTTCCTCTTCTTCCTGCGTACTGAAACCACCAAAGTCCTCATCTTCAGTGTCGGAAACGAACAGGTTCAGGGTGGCTTCGTCAACCACTCTCCTCTCTCCTTCATTGTCACTCAAAACCAACGAACTCCTCTTCGTCACTGTCGGCATCGAACAGCCTCTGAAGCCTCTGACGGCCCTCAGCGCCAGCTGTGGCGGCGTCATCCTCTTCATCCCGCAGCAGTCCAGCGTTTTGGAACCCGTTGGTGATTGTGGATGTTTTCACACTCCTATAATATTCCGTGATCTTCCTTTGTGTGAATTCGCCGAAGTTTGTGATTTTCTCCTGGTAGTCGGGAGGGAGTTGTTCAGTAGTTCTCGCCCGGACGGACAGTCCCTTTCGTCTCATGAATCGGAAGCACCAAGATGGGCCACCTATGAAATGTTCAATTTTCATTTCGGTGGCGACTGTTTTGGCCTTCAGTCGGATCTGCACCGTGGAAACGCCTCGGCTGTCTGCTCTCTGGGTCAACACCCAATCTTCAAGGGAATCTTCAAGTTCGGGCCATCTGCTTTTATGACCTCTGAAGGACTTTTTGGTCTTCTTGCACTGAGACAGTTCCTCCTGCTGCACCGTCCAACGCCTCACCATTGACTCATCGATGCCCAGGTTACGCGCGGCTGCTCTGTTTCCCTCTTTTAATGCGAGATTGACTGCTTTCAACTTGAAAGCTGCGTCGTGTGAATTTCTGCGTACCTTCCCCATGGTAAGTGAGAGTGTTGCTTCTACTGCTCGTCTTGTTGTGAATATTCCTTGATCTTCCTTTGTGTGAATTCGCCGAAGTTTGTGATTTTCTCCTGGTAGTCGGGGGAGGGGGTTGTTGGCCGAGTGGCCGTTTGCTTACCGTAATTACCATATGTAAGTGGTCACGCACAGAGGGGATTGTCGGGAAAGAGATGGCAGTTTGAGGAAGCTCCCATTTACCGTATTACCGTAACATTTCAACAAAACAACATAACACAACACCACCGTTGTTTATTTTTACAGTGCACACAGTGTCCGCGGTGTGGTGAAAAGAGGGCAAGAGAGGAAATTAAAACAGAAGTGGATTTATAGTTAGAAAGAGTGCTAAAAAAGAGAGATTTTATTTGTATTTTTTTTTTTTTTTTTCTGAAAAAATCCATAGATAAGCCGCACCGTTATATAAGCCGCAGGGGCCAAAAAACGGGAAAAAAGCCGCGGCTTATAGTCCGGAATTTACGGTAAATAAAAATAAAAACCACGGCTACGGAACAAAGCTACACCCAAATCAGAGAACTTATGTTAACACTTATTACAATGCTTTAATACTGGAGGTGATAATGTTGTTAGCCTTCCAGTAATATAGCCAGAGTGGATAATTTAAACTTTAATTAATTGTCAAACTCCATAGTCACCCATCACTCAAAATGAATAAGGCCCCATGAATGTTATGTTTTGCTGTAGTCTAGGTTGGTGTAACTGGCCTTCAGCTGGTCTCCCTCCACTAGCATCAGCTCAAGCTTTTGCACATCTGAATGATCTGAAAGCAATTTTCAGAGAAAATGTTCCTTCAGTTCCTCCTACAAAGTTTGAGCAACTGATATCTGTTCCTCTTGCCAGTGAACAAGCATAAGGCAAAGGTGTGTTGATGTATCAAGGTCAAACAACATTGTCAGTTTGAGTTCTCATCAAGAAGAAGTCAACATTGTGCTCTAACACAGTGAGTTAAGATATATTGTTGATAGATTACTGCCTGCACAGTTTTTTTTTGGTGATCAAATCTTTTTTTATTTTTACTGCCTGCACAGTTTAACATGTGTGCTTAGTGTGACATGAAACTCACACCTCTGCATGTGCAGCAGAAGACAATCAGCAGACTTCAGTTCTTTCAGATAGGAGACTAGAACAGAACACCTCCCTTCATCATGTGACCTTACACAATGCAATGGGGGGATTGGTAGCATAGTTAACTACTTTTTTGGCTGGATAAAAGGCTAAAAGTAATCTCATGTGTAAGAAATGACTGTTCTACATTGAAGTAAAAATGTAAATAATTAACTTGTTGGTTTTGGATTTATTTAGCTTCAAGAGTGCATTTGTGTGTGACCCTCAACATAGGCTTTGAGAATCCCGGGCCACTTACTGATACTTATGCTTAAATTAACCCACTCATATTCTGGTTTATTTCAAGAAAAACATTTTGGCTAGTGGAAATTCTAATTAGCTGGCAACTTTAAAATCTAGCAGCCATATTGGTAGGTGGTCAAAAAAGTTAACTTCAAGCCTATTCTTGTTTGGCATTTTCTTGCCTATATTTTAGTCTTTATCTTTTATCTTTTTTATATATTCGGGGGGGGGGGGCTTCTAATCTAATCTGATCAGCAAAGTTCAGTAGCTGTGTAATAGTCCCTCTGGTGCTCGTATAAAACCCTGTCTTGTTCTTACAGGTGTTATCCAGCCAGGGAGGAAGTACCCCTGGCCTGCAGTGTATCTGGTGTTCGGGATTATTTTGCCCGTACTGGCTGTCGGTGTGGGCATCGCCGTGGAGCGTCACATCACAGCCTGTGAGATCAAAAGCAAACTGCAGATCAACAAGACCTTCAGCGGGTTGTCTCGTCTGATCTGAGGTCGTAGTCAAAGTGGGGGGTAGTGCGGCTCATCAGACACTCGTGGGCTCAGGTTGTTGGGTGTGCGCGCCAGGGCTGAAAACAGTAAGACTTTGTTTGAGCTCAGTTGAGTATGTCTGTCATTCTCTGTCTGTCTGTCTCTCTCTGTCCCTCTGTGCATTTACATGAACATACATGTATTGTACAATGTATTGTGCTTTTATTTGCTGCTCTTAAGATCCTCTCCTCTTGCAGACCGTTTCTGTGGAGCTGGAGATTGTAGATATTTCAACAGCAGTTTCTACTACATTTCTACTGATGTAAAGACCTGGGACGACAGCAGGCAGGAGTGTCTACAGAGAGGAGCAGTACATCATCAACCACCAAGAAGAACAGGTAAAGAGAGAAGTGGTAAAAACGTCCCCCCAATTCCCCCAAATTGTAAAAATCTCTTTGCGGTTTATTTAATTGGGTTAAAACTGTGTCTCATTCCAAACTGTTTGAGTGCTTCACAAGTGTGTGTTGATGTCATTTGTCTTTTAAATAATTCAACAGGAATTCGGTCTCCCGCGTGACAGGCGGGGTTACTGACCACTATACTAACGAGGAGACCTGGATTGGTTTGAGTGACAGGGATGAGGGAATCTGGAAATGGGTGGATGGTTCACTGCTGAACAGCACAGGGTAAGACATCCATTCTTCAGTCACCATTTACCAGCAGTGGTGGAAATGGCGGGGAACGCCTGGAGGGAAAGGAGTTCCCATCAGAGTAAACCTTGAGAGAGAACGATGAGAATGAGAGGGGGAACAGCACTCCTCCCAGATTCCCCTTAGAACATGTTTGCAATGCATAGAGCAGAGCAGTGGAGAGCAGAGCAGTGGAGAGCAGAGCAGAGCAGTGGAGAGCAGAGCAGTGGAGAGCAGAGCAGTAGAGAGCAGTGGAGAGCAGAGCAGAGGAGAGGAGAGCAGAGCAGTGGAGAGCAGAGCAGTGGAGAGCAGGGGCCAGTTGCACCAACTGGTCTTACACTGGTCTTACTAAGTTACTAATAGGGGTGCACCGATCGATCGGCACGCAATCTGTATCGGCCGATTTGGACCTCAAATATGTGATCTGCTGTTTCCGATATTCCTTTAATGTTGCCGATTGCATAGCCGATCATGCTGCACGTGAGAAACATGAGGCAGCCCATTTTCATGTCTTCAATGTCCATCGTTTAACTTTCATATTGTGCTCTAACGTTAATATCATTGTGTTGCAAAGCACACGCTTTGCTTTCTCAGCCGTACTTTCCAAGGCGCACCCAGCAGCTAAATTGAATGATTGTTACATATATAAGCCGCCACAGGTGTTTTAATGTTTAAAACTGGTCAGGAGGAGGCGTAGCGCCTGCCTGTAACAGAGATCTCTGTGTCTTATCAGCGGAGACCGTTTTGAGTCCGATGAACAAATCAATCAAAAACACTTCACTATGTCCAACATAGGCTACAAGATTCGTTTCATTCCATTGAATTTGGCAGCGCGGACGAAACATGGGTGGAACGAAACATGCAAATTACATGTTTTGCATCCTCATCGTCGTAACACAGCCAGTTCTCCATCTTTTGAAGCATGATGTTAGATTACAACGAGCTAGTTGTGTGGCTTAGCCTTCCAAAATGTTGCTGTTAAGTTTTTAGAATGTAATACATAGAATTGGGAACGTTACATTCAATTTCATTCAGACTGTTTCTGGCTCAATCGCCGACATTTTTCCCCCGGAGCGAGGGAGGGTGGGAGGAGGGAGGGTGTTTTACAGTAGTGGCTGAGAGAGCGTAGTGGCACAGTGCTCCAAGCAGGTCGCGAGGCACATTTTTTGCAACATCATCCAATCAGGGTCTCGCTCTCGTAATGTCTGTCTTGCTCTCGTTCTGTCTCTCGTACCAAAATCCATAGATTTAGGAGGTCCCCACACCCCTTGCGTCTTTGAATCACACACATCAGCTGGTGATGAGCAGACTCAGCAGAGAGAAGTTACCTCCAGTCCTCCCGCCTACCGAGGCATTTGCATGCTGTTAAGTCCGTGTTTGATTCACATTTGCGTGTATCCTCCTAACGTTAATAGCTCCGGTTAGCTTTAGCCGCTTTAGCTTAATCGATAAAATAGTTAACTTGGGTCGAAGTTATTTTTCTTGTGTAACAGGGAAATCCCGGAAAATTTAGTATTTTTGTTGAGTGAACTGAACTGCATTGAACTGGTAACATGGAAATCCCGAAGTGGAATGAGTTTTGTTCTTTTATAAACTGAACTGAGGGAACTGGACTGAACTACTAGCCATTTAGTTCAACACAGTATTGTGCTCCAATTATCTCACACACAAAAAATCATGTTGGCGGTTTCCTTTAGCCTATAAAATATAAAATATTGATGTAGAAAAAAAAAGAAAATGTGCTGCACTTTCAATTTGATGCATGAAATGTAGGCCTATATGTAAAATGGAAACTGTTCTATAATAGACTGCTATAGCTGCTTACAAAATAAATATATATATATATATATATATATCGGTGATCGGTAATCGGTGATCGGTCGATGATCGGTTGGGCAGATATTTCTCATAGGTGATCGGCAATCGGTGATCGGTGGCAAAAAACGTGATCGGTGCACCCCTAGTTACTAAGTTACTTTACGACCTAACAGCTACGCCGGTTGCACCAAGACGGCTTAAGCCTTCTTTTCACTACGACCAGGCGTAACTCTTACGCCTGGTCAGGAGGAGGCGTAGAGCCTGCCTGTCTCCGCGGAGACCTTTTTGAGTCCTTACCGTCATCGTCGTAACACAGCCAGTTCTCCGTCTTTGAAAGCACGATGTTAGATTATAACTAACTAGTTGTGTGGCTTAGCCTTCCCAAATGTTGCCGTTAATTTTTTAGAATTTAATACATAGAATTGGGAACGTTACATTCAATTTCATTCAGACTGTCTTTCTGGCTCAATCGCCGCCATTTTTCCCCCGGATCGAGGGAGGGTGGGAGGAGTCTAGTGTAGTGATGCACATACAGTAGTGGCTGATAGAGCGTAGTGGCACAGTGACGCTCCAAGCAGGTCACGAGGCACATTTTTCCAAAATCATCCAATCAGGGTGCATTCTCTGGCAATTCACATGGACACGCATTGCTACGACCGGCGTAGTTAAGACCAGACGTAAGCCGTGTTGGTGCAACAGGCATAAATCCACTCTAAAGACTGGTCTTAACTAAGACCGACGTAGGAGTTACGACCAGGCATAGTTAAGACCACTTGGTGCAACTGGCCCCAGAGCAGTGGAGAGGAGAGCAGTGGAGAGCAGTGGAGAGCAGAGCAGTGGAGAGCAGAGCAGAGCAGTGGAGAGCAGAGTAGAGAGCAGAGCAGTGGAGAGCAGATCAGTAGAGAGCAGAGCAGTAGAGAGCAGAGCAGAGCAGTAGAGAGCAGAGCAGTAGAGAGCAGAGCAGTAGAGAGCAGAGCAGTAGAGAGCAGAGCAGTAGAGAGCAGAGCAGAGCAGTAGAGAGCAGAGCAGAGCAGAGCAGTAGAGAGCAGAGCAGTGGAGAGCAGAGCAGAGCAGTAGAGAGCAGAGCAGTAGAGAGCAGAGCAGTGGACTCAAGCATTCAGCTCTTGATTTCAACAGAAATAATACCCTTTGCCTCCTGTGGCATGCAGGGGGGGGGGGGGGGGGTGTTCTGGACCGCGCCCACCCTGCCTAAGCTTCCCACAGTAAAACCTGTCCATTTCCACCACTGAACAGGTTGGCCTGAAAATGTATTGTGCATCTTATGTTCCATCAAGTACAGTTGACTATACATCTTCTTCTTTCAACAGGTTCTGGGAAGCAGACCAGCCCAGAGGAGATACCAGTCTGTATGACTGTGCTTACACTGATGGTGCAGAACTAAACAGCTGGCTGGATGGATAGCAAGTGTGACACAGAGCGGCAGTGGGTCTGTGAAAAAGTGATTGGCTACTAAACGAATGAGTCAGACAGACAGACAGACAGACAGACGCAGGCAGACAGACAGACAGACAGACAGACAGACAGACACAGGCAGACAGACAGACAGACAGACAGACAGACAGACAGGCAGACAGACAGACAGACAGACAAACAGACACAGACAGACAGGCAGACAGACAGACAGACACAGACAGGCAGACAGACAAACAGACAGACACAGACAGACAGACACAGACAGACACAGACAAACAGACACACAGACAGACACTCAGCGGGTTGTCTTGTCTGATCTGAGGTCGTAGTCAAAGTGGGGGTGGTGCGGCTCTAGACAGAGACTTGCGGGCTCAGCTTGTTGGGTGTGCGTGCCGGGGCCAGCCCAGGCCACCCTCCGAGGCACCAGCTCCAAGACGACCAATAGGGCGGTCGCACGCGTAACGCATGAGTCGCGCCCGACTCATGCGTGCCCTACTGGCGCCCCCTTGCCCTCGGGCAAGGGAAGGAGAAGGTACGGACGGAGGGCGGCGGGCCGTCCCACGTTCACGCTATCCCAGTCTGCACTTAGGGGGACGAAGGCAGCGAGTGCCTGGGACAGCCCCAGCCGCGGAGACGCGGGGTCTCCGATTGATTGCAAAGCGACCCTCAGACAGGCGTAGCCCCGGGAGGAACCCGGGGCCGCAAGGTGCGTTCAAGTGTCGATGATCAATGTGTCCTGCAATTCTCATCAAGAATAAGTCAGCATTGTGCTCTAACACAGTGAGTTAAGATATATTTTTGATAGATTACTGCCTGCACAGTTCTTTTTTTTGTGATCAAATGTTTTTTTATTTTTACTGCCTGCACAGTTTAACATGTGTGCTTAGTGGGACATGAAACTCACACCTCTGCCTGTGCAGCGGAAGCAGAAGACAATCAGCAGGCATCAGTTCTTTCAAAGTTCCTGGGTGACAATATTTGTTCGGCCCCCGGCAACAATCAACAATTTTTTTTTTACAATGCACATTTGTTTCTTCTATTTGCATTGCATTGTATGTCTTCTTATTGTGGAAATAAACTAAAATCTCAAAGTGTTCTCATTTGTTAACATTGGTGCAAGCTATTTTTCAGATTTTTGTCAACAAATAACAAAAACCAAACATGTCCCCAGCATAAATGACACGTATGAGGAAATGTGAATAGAATGGGTCATCCCTATGTTCCCCAGGTCCTATGTTCCCCGTTTTTGTGGGACCGGGGGACATAGAACCCTTTCTATGAACTTAGGTTTAGGCGTGGGGGTGGGAGAGGTTAGGTTTTGGGTTAGGGTCTGGGGGAGGTTAGGTTTAGGCATGGGGGGAGGTTAGGTTTGGAGTGGGGGCTGGGAGAGGTTAGTGAAAAACGGGGAATATAGAACCCGGGGAACATAGACATGATCCCAATAGAATGACACTTATGCACGATGAGACGCAGAGAGACGTTGAGAGCGACTTGTGTAGTAAGACACAGCAGCCCAAAGCTCACCCAGACCAGCCTGAACGCTTTTCCCTCTGCAGAACAAATGTGGAAAATCAGCTCACAATAACTTATCTGTCTGTCTGTCTATCTACCGGTCTGTCTGTCCGTCTACCTGTCTGTCTGTCTGTCTGTGTGTGTGTGTGTGTGTGTCTGTCTGTCTGTCTATCTACTGTACCTGTCTGTATGTGTGTGTGTGTGTCTGTCTTATATTATATAGAGGTTGAGCAGGGTCATTGAGGATGCACCCTGTTCACATTCACACACATATTGATATCTGGAAGCTGACCAGTACAACCACAGTCTCATCAGGTGCTAGGGCTATAGGTGGTGGTCTAAAGGTTTCCTCTTGTTAATGAGGGTTTTACATTATTTAGACAGAAACAGGCGAGCAGTGATTTAGACACTATGGAGCTGAATACAAATACAGTATTCAGAAAAGCACAATGTGTTTTTCAGACACCAGTTCAAGTTCAGTTCAATTCTTTTTAAATATGTGCTTTTTTTTTTTTTTTTTTATACCTCAATTTGTAACTTGAGTTACTTGACATTACATTACATTACATTACGTCATTTGGCAGACGCTTTTATCCAAAGCGACTTACAATAACACATTTTTTTTGTCAGCAATAGAACAATCAGCTATGGAGCACAGTCTATGACAACTACAACTTCTGAAGGAACAGTGGTACAAGTTTAGGTTAGTGGTACAAGGTTGGTTAGTTTTTTTTTTTTTTTTTTTTTTTTAAATAAGGAAAGATAGAACGAAGTTAGATCAAGAAGGGCCCAGATGGACAAAGTAACTGGTATAATATTACTGAAATCCTATAAGTAATAAGTTATATTACTGAGTTACTGCTAAAAGTAATATATTACATGTAATATGTTACTTTTGTAATGAGTTACCCCCAACACTGATGATGACAGACAGACACACACACACACACACACACACACACACACACACACAGACTCACAAGGTGAAAACAATACCAGCCATCACTGGTTTCCTGTTGAAACAGCCTATGAGCTGGGTGATCAGGTCACCACAAAACAAGATCAAGACAAAAAAAAGTCACACTTGTAGAAGTGCGTAGGCGCTGAGGGGAAACTGTTCTATACCCGGTAGTATCTGCACAGAGACACATGATACTGAATGGTGCAAGAAAACAAGTCTTCATTTAGACATAGATCACAAAACATGACTTTAGGCTACTTTGTAGTTTAGTGTGAAGAAAAGAGCAGCAAAGTGAAAACAGGTCCTGATATCAAGTAGCTGATGATTGAGACAGAAGATGGAGATGTCTGACTGCCGTCACATCGATGAAGATCCAGTGGAGACAGAGGAGAGTGAGGGGGAAGAGAGGACCGAGGTGGAGGAGAGGACAGTGACCATCTATGAAAGTCCAGACAACTATGGGCGTCGTGACCTCAGATCAAACACGGAGAAAACACCAGGTCAGCAGCGAGGTGAGTCTCTCACACACTCACACACACATCACACACACACACACAGGTGTAATTTACACAGGGGACGCTGGGGACATGTCCCCACCACTTTTCAAATGGCCAAGTTCCCCCTCCGCCCACATCACTATTTAAAAGCATAATTTGTTAACAATGTTCTGGAAAAAAAGCTTGCGGCAATAAATGTTAAAGGGATAGTTCAGATTTTTTGATGTGGGGTTGCCTGAGGTACTTATCGATATTTAGTGGGCTACCCACAATAGATTGCATCCAGCGCACTCCCAGTTAGGAGCAGCGGGGGAGCTCTGACAGGGAAACAGAGCTCTCTGCTTCTGTGACTGGCCTCACAAGTAAAAACATAATTTAGCCACCTAAAAGAAGGCTCATCTAAACAAATCAATGTCAGTGTTACATGTACGCTATATTTTGACCATTTTCAGCACTTTGCCTTCAAACTGCCCTTTATGCAGCATTATGCAGTAAATGCATTCCCTGTAAGTGTGGGCCTGTAAGTGTGAGAACACTGAGAAAGATTTATTTGTACAATAGGAAAACATACAATGCAATGCAAATATAGAAGAAACGTCAAAAACATAACGTTATTCCTTCAGTTGTTACTTTCTTCTATTTTAGGGCAGTGATATTGGATATTGTTGATGGGATATTTGCATTGTTTGATTGACATGCTGTTGCAGCTGTGGATGTGATGCATAGGATGACTGTACTTGTGTGAGTATTTTCATATCGTTGACTCCGTAGTAGCCTAGGCCAGAGGTTCTCAACCTTTTTGAGCCGGGACCCCCCAAAAAATATGTTTGGGGTCCGCGACCCCCACCGTCCACCGTGTTTGGAGCCTGTTAGGCATAGTAGTTAAAGGGCCCATATTTTGCTAATATAGGGCCCTACCAATATAGGGGGGGGGATGTGGGACGCTCCCCCTGCTTCTCTACCCTGGCTCTCCCTCCCCTGCACCCCCATCTCTCCTTCTCTCCTCCTCCTCCTCCTATCTTCTCCCCACCTCCCCCCTCTCCTCCGTCTATATTGCTCATTCTCTCCCCACCTCCTCCCCCTGCTCTCTTCTCCCCCACACCTCCCCTCCCTTCCCCTCTCCTGCTCTCTCCTCTTGCTCCTCCCCACCTCCTATACCCTCCCCACCCCATCACTCTCTCACATTCCCCCTGCTATTCTCCCTTCTCCTGCGCTCTCCTCTGCTCTCCCCTCATTCCTATATTTTCTATATTATCAATTGTTCAAATGTTATCTTTATTCTGTATATTCTTGTTACTGTGTGTTAGCTAGAATTAGCTAGACATACTTTCTGTGAAGCCCTCTGAGACATGCTTGTGAATTAGGGCTATATAAATAAACTTGACTTGACTATCTTGCGACAGGTGCTATCCCCTATTAGCGCTTGCGCACCTCTTTGTGCGTGCTTAAGGCAGGGAAGATAGCAGTCCGCCTTCCGCCAGGTTATGGTGAGTTTTGCACCCCAGCGCTGGCAGCATCCCCACCACACAGAAGCATAATTGTAATGATTTATACAGAAATGTAACTGTTTAACACATTGACTGCCAGCCGTTTTTTTTTGCTGTAGGTAGCTTCTGCCAAGCCGTTTTTTGAGGATTCTGGCTCATTTTACAAGAGCCGAGGATTATTTTCTGCTTGGAGTTTGTGAACATACAATATCTCAAAAGTACTAATAGAATGTGTACTTTCTCTGTCTAAAAGAGTTAGTTTGTAGAGTTAGTAGTTATATAAGCATTAGCAATTGAATACAGCATGGTTTTAGCGTCAGAAAAAATATTCAGAGATAAGCGGCTTTTTGTGAAATTCGATAGAACAGTCACTTTAACCATTCATTTTTGGCATCAGTAAGACCTAAACAATAGTTTTGAACAGTAATTTCCTCCATAACAGCAGGAAACTCCCCTCTGCTCAACTCCTCCCTCCGTGGGCGTTCTTCTTGGCTGCAGCGCCGTGTCACAAGCACTTTCCTACCTGTGCAAATGCACTTTCTCATACTCTCGACCTCTCAAATAAATTTCTGAATAGAAATTAAATTACTCTAAATTAGAGCGAAAAAGAAACAAAAAAGAATGGGTTGAAAATCCCATTCTAAAAGCCTTTTATGGCTGTTTCCAATTTGGTGCTATTTTGCAAGGCAAAATGGCCTGCTGCACCACAAGCTTGTCACCAGGTCTCACTGCCCCGCTGCCGCTGTGCCTGGCTGTGCCTGTCTGCGTGGCCGCTCCCCGAGGAAGCCCGGCTGGACTCGCCCGCCTCCCGGAGCCCTGGCCGAGAGCTCCGATGAAGCCCCTGCGACTCTGGTCATATTTACGCTGCGTGCCTCAAAGTGTGCTCCATCCGCAATCCACCATGCAAGTTTGCAATCCTGCACCGCCAGCAATCAGCGCGAAAACGAAAGCGCCTCCGCCAATCCATTTTCATGAGAATGGAAATGGATCACACTGCTTTTTGCTTGCCTTCCTACTTCCTTGTCGCCACTTAGTGGGTCGGTGGAATGGGTTGTACACGTTGTACACGTCCAATACTTATATAAGAGATGTAAAAGGGTTAGATGCACAACCCACCGTCAAAAAAAAAAAATCGATGCCAACGACGTGTTAACACGTCGCTGGCAGTCAACAGCTGGATTCTGAAAACGTGTTTACACGTCGTTGGCAGTCAACGTGTTAAAAGTGATATAATTGTCTGGTAGACGTGACCTCCCTGATTTCTAAGTCAAAACAGCCGCGAAATATGTTGGGGATGCAATTCTCGGCTGGGATGCGGAAAGGTTCACGGCACGTGTCGCAAGCGCAAATTAGAGCCGTGCCAAAATCATTTGCGCCCCAAAATGCCTGTGATTTGGGCGGTCTTAACTACCAGAATTATTCACAGGTGTGGCCAGGCAAGGCTGGGCATTACGTCAATCAAAACCAATCAGATTCCCGTCTCGCAATAGTGTGTTTGCGTCTCCATGCGTAATAGAGTGTACTCACTTGTGCAAGGACAGAGAGAGCTTATTGACAGATCGTCTGTGGTGCCAACGACCCTCCAGCTTATGAAGGTAAATAGCCTATGTCCATTGTCCAACAAGTTTTCTCAATTCATTTCCCTCTATGCAATGTGATAAAAGTTTCTCAGTGAGTTATAGTTGATTGCCTCACTGAATTATCTGCTAATACCCAATTTTAGCAGCATAACTTGATGTCTAGGCTGTGCGTAATGACATATCCAAAAGGAATTCTACTTTGCACTGCGCTGTGCTGCACGGAGATTAAGGGTGCGCTCCCAGAGCAGAGAGGTATTTGCGCGTAAGAGGTCCTTTTCAAAGCTCTTAGCATAAAGTAATTGCGCGCTGCTGACGATAGGATAATGCCATCTATCACCACATTTTAGCACTGAAACGCCTGCTTTTGGCTTGTGGCAGCCTATGCCCAGTACAATTATCACAGGCATGCGCTTGTGTCCGCCCCCAATTTGCATTGCGCACGGCGTTAAACGAGCGCAAACGCTAAATTAGCGCTTTTGGGAAGATAGGGCCCATAATGTATTATTATTTTATTGTTGGCCTCCACTAGAGTAGCTTATTGCATCATTCATAGTTCAAAAAACCCATTGTTTATCTTGTACTGGCTCTCACTGCCCCCTCCAGTTCACCCTCTGTCTGAAACGCTCTGTTTTAGTCTTCTTCTGCATTTTGCTCTGGCAGGGCATTTTAGTCTTCTTCTGCGTTTTCCTGCGGCAGGGAATAAACCCGCTCGTCGTTTCCAGTCTTCCTCCTTCCTACACGTTATAGCCAGACGCAAAGCTACAATATCTGTCATCTGTCTGTCTGTCTGTCTGTCTGTCTGTCTCTCTGTCTGTCTGTCTGTCTGTCTGTCTGTCTGTCTGTCTATCTATCTATCTATCTATCTATCTATGTAGACAGACAGACAGACAGACAGACAGACAGACAGACAGACAGACAGACAGATAGATAGATAGATAGATAGATAGTCATGCATAACAGAAACAGCGATCTCTACTTTGGCTACTAAATTTGGTAGTTGTAAAACAATTACCGTATATCAACGAGCAACGGATTGTCAAAACGAATTTGACCATCGATAAAAAACGTGACTTGGACGTACTGTAGCCTAACATGCAAGCTATCAATTGATATATCAACATCCCCCTAACGCAACAGCTCCGCGAGGCCCGGGCTGCGCCGGGGCATTTCCTTCGGCGGCTGGCCGAGCAGGGCATACCTTACAGCGGCCGCTGTAACGTTACACCCCGGGGTCCACCCGCTATGCCGACGTTATGTTTAAGCGTGGGGGTGGGAGAGGTGCTAGTTAGCTAACTTCCCAAATGCTTGTGACTAATAGCTGGGCCTCTCCTAGCAAAGGCTACACGGACCAAACAAAAATGAGGACTTGGAGAAGTCAGCAGGTTGGACTAACGTTACAAGTTCTGAACATGTGTGCCTTCGTCATTCCAGCTATTATGTTCATTATGTTAGATGAAAGGCAGCTGTGCTAGGCTATATATATAGCAAGCGCTAACGTTACTTAGCGCTTCCTAGCAGAGAAGGTTGGTTCGCAGTACAACCGATGCTGGAATGAGACACATATTTTCAGAACTTACCACTTCAGTCCTACATCCTTGCTCACTTCCAAGCCGTCTCCTTGCTTTTGCGGTCCTGAATCCGTTGAGAATAGAGAAGCAAAGTGAACGTCACTTCCTGCTTCAGCACTGTACCAGAGATTTTCATCCGCCATTTATTTTCCCATAGACATTTCGTAAAATGCTTATAAAATAGTTTTACTTCGTCGAAACAAACGGTTCAGCTAACGCTATAATCGGGAGAGACCATAGAACATTTCACTCGGACCAAAATAAAAAACATAGAAAAAATATTTTCTTTAAACCCACATTTATTTTACGTTTTGGTCCCAGTGAAATGTTATGTGATCTCTCCTGTTTCTAAATATATCTGTAGGCTACCGTTTGGTTTGAACCAAATGGAAAATAAATGGCGGATGAACATCTCTGGTACAGTGCTGAAGCAGGAAGTAGGCGGTCACTTTGCCTCTCTATTCCATGAGACTACTGGTGTGTGCGCGAGCCAGTCTGACAGCCAGGTTGGCAAGGCAACAAGTCTTACCTGACGTCACCTAGACCAGTGGCTCTCGCACAAATCCTGTACCATCTCGTACACGAGATGTCATGGGGGGGGGGGGGGGTTCATGGGGGTAACATTTAAACACTTTCACCTATTTATTTGAAGCTTAGCCCATGTTTAATATGACCATCCAAGATTGTAACAACAAACGATACAAAATTAAGAAATGCATAATATGGACCCTTTAATTAGCTTCACCTGTTGAGTGTATTGATGTTTACAAACGGCCCAAATTCTAATCAATAGGGTGATCATATGTGATTGCATACAACCCATGTGTTTGGGATTGATGTTGAGAAGCTGCCCATGTGCAATTGAGAACAGTTAGTGTGAGAAAAGCACTGAATTATGTAATCTGCAGTTCCCACCAAAAAAACTCTTGAGGTCTATCTTAGAACAAAGACGGCCTTATTTTAGTATCGAGTGCTGTGTAAGAACCACGTAAGAACTGACGTATTTCGACCTCGCAGGTGGCCATGCTATCTGTAAACAGAAGACGGGAGTAAGTTTCCTGTCAGAGCTTATAACAGACCATTGTTTAAAAAAGTTTGAAGTAATATACTGGCTCCCATATTACTTATTGAGATATATTTGTATGTAATGTTTTTTCTAACCAATTATGAAAATGCAGTTTGAAATATGATTTGTGTTATGAAGAAGAAATGTACTATCATGGATGTGTGTGTGTCAATCCTGCGCGGACACACACACACACACACACACACACACACCCCCCGCGCCACACACACACACACACACACACACACCCCCCGCACCCCACACACACATACACATACATACACACACCCCCCCCAGATACACACTCACTCACTCACAAACACTATCTCTCTTCTTTCTCTCTCTCTCTCTCTCTCTCACTCTCAAATACAAACACCCACATGGCCTGCGTCGGGATACGCCCACTCGAGGATCCCAGGAAGTGGCTTTGCCCCAAGACTCAGGGCTTCTGGGAAATTATGTTTTTGGCTTCAAGACTCCTCCTGCTTTCAACTTCAGGACCAATCAGAAAGTCACATTTACTGTATAACATCTCAGAAGCCCTTTTCCCACATGCGCTTTGTACCGCAAAATGACCGGTACGTGGTCTAATGCCTGCATGTGAGAAAGGCACCGTGCCGGTATAAGCGCGACCCCGTCGTCGCGGAGATTTCACCACTTTCTAGCCTGTCAGAAGAGCGGTATGCGCTTTAGCGGATACTAGTGAGAAACGGGTGCAGTCATTCTCCGCGACACTCTCATGGGCGAGGTGTACACACGTTGCTTAATGTTCCAGCGGGCATAATCTAATCATTCGCGCACATTAAAGCAAACTGGCGAAATGATCTTGTGATAATAAGAGCAGTAGCCTATGTCAGCTTCATGTGTGGGTGTGCTGTGCTGATTTTCCCCTCTCCTCTCTGCTCGCTCTCTGGCCACAGTCCGTCCTCCTCCTTAAGTCACAGCCCGACAGGGACTAAGCAAATGCACGAAGCGAAAGTGGAAGTATTTTGCTTACGTTGCCGACAGCCAAGGCAAGCCCGGACACATCAAATGAAGCCAGTCTGTAAAAAGTGCTTCAACGCGATGCAGGTGAACGGATAAACAAGCAAACTTATTTCACCATTCGGAGTTTTGCCGACACGTCACTCCCCACCCGCTCTGCAGTGCCGCCCCCCCCCCACCCCACACATACAGGCAATTTCACTGATAGATTCCCACATGCCAGAGGAGAGGTGTGAAGGGAAATGTCCGATATTGACTTACAGGTAATTTTCCGGTACGCATGTGGGAAAACGGCTAGAGTGAGAGGGGTGAGGTATCCTTTCATCCCCTGACACTTGGTGTTGAGGTATGACAGGTCACTGCTGCAACGATCGTTGGAAGCTGGGAAGAACTTCACATTCTATCCTCTTTGGGTAAATGTATCGATGAGGGCTTGAAT
Source organism: Poromitra crassiceps (assembly GCF_964638095.1). Classification (NCBI taxonomy): domain Eukaryota; kingdom Metazoa; phylum Chordata; class Actinopteri; order Beryciformes; family Melamphaidae; genus Poromitra; species Poromitra crassiceps. The sequence continues at coordinate 2,541,542 of NC_139645.1, read as the reverse complement.
TCCCTGAACCCTTAATTGAAAAAGCAGTGGAGAGCAGAGCAGTAGAGAGCAGAGCAGTGGAGAGCAGAGCAGTAGAGAGCAGAGCAGTGGAGAGCAGAGCAGTAGAGAGCAGAGCAGAACAGTGGAGAGCAGAGCAGTGGTGAGCAGTGGAGAGCAGAGCAGTGGAGAGCAGAGCAGTGGAGAGCAGAGCAGTGGAGAGCAGAGCAGTAGAGAGCAGAGCAGTGGAGAGCAGAGCAGTAGAGAGCAGAGCAGAACAGTGGAGAGCAGAGCAGTGGTGAGCAGAGCAGTGGAGAGCAGTGGAGAGCAGAGCAGTGGAGAGCAGAGCAGTGGAGAGCAGAGCAGTGGTGAGCAGAGCAGTAGAGAGCAGTGGAGAGCAGAGCAGTGGAGAGCAGAGCAGTGGAGAGGGGGCAGCATGAAAGGAGCAGAGAATTTTAGGATAACATGTATTTGGAAGCTGAATAAGCAGTGTCAATATCAATGTGTCATCAAGTCTGTCATGAATAAAATCAAGGCGAAATAATCAGTAGATCTCGGCAATCTTATTTAAGTAACTTTTGTAAGATAATTTTATGTAGCTCTAATGGTAATGAGTAAATCAATACGAAAAAATAATCAAGCATTCAGCTCTTGATTTCAACAGAAATAATACCCTATGCCTCCCTTCTGGACAGCGTCCGGGGGCTCCACCCTGCTTAAGGTTCCCACAGTAAAACCTGGCCATTTCCACCACTGAACAGGTTGGCCTGAAAATGCATCTTATGTTCCATCAAGTACAGTTGACTAATATACATCTTCTTCTTTCAACAGGTTCTGGGGAACAGGCCAGCCCAGAGGATCTCACTGTGCTTTGACTTCTGGTGCAGAACTAAACAGCTGGAAGGCTAACCAGTGTGACACAGAGCGGTACTGGGTCTGTGAAAAAGTGATAGACTTCTAACATGATTGTACAGAATCCCCCCACGGGCTCGGCCTCACCTGATCAGTCACACCTGGGGCCCTGATTGGGCCGCACCTGGGCTCAATAAAGGACGACTGATTGGGTGAGGCTCAGTGGGCTCCAGACAGCAGTGGGAGAAGGCTGTTTGTTGGGCCTTTCCTTCCAAATCCCTTTGACTGTTAATGTACAGATGCATCATTCAAAGTTAAATAAAACCCTTGCATTTGGTTCCTCTGAGTCCTCATTCTTACCGATGCCCCACTTGCTGAGGCTACACCTTTAACCAACACCACTAGCAGTTTCTACAATGATGTGTAATCAAATGAAAACAGATTGTGACTTCACACCTCACACCAACATTGTCATCGTCATTCACACAGAGAACATGAAATTATGCTTTTAAGAGATTGTGTGTTTTATTGTTTGTGAAGCACTTTGTCATCTATTTTTCATCATAGCTTCAGAACAAGAATGGATCAGTATTTGTTCAACAGTAGAAGTGTAGATTTACCAGCTCCTCTTTTCCTCAGTCTCAACAAAGTGATGTTTGTTACCAAGACGAGACCGTGCAACATCCTGCCTGAGGAACTTAGATAAGCATCTGTCAATGACATCTATCACAGACTCGTGGTGTGGCATCCAGTGTTTTGGGGGTAACTCATTACAAAAGTAACATATTACATGTAATATATTACTTTTAGCAGTAACTCAGTAATATCCCTTATTACAGCGATGCTCAAAGTCCGGACTCTGGTCTGCATCCGGACCCAGACACCGTCCTAACCGGACCGAGCCCTATAACCTACAAATTATTGAGAATTGTTACATTTCACAGAGGTTTTCTATTTTAACCTGCACATGCTTTTCTAGCCTTTACGGTACTGGTTTATCTGCCAGGAAGCTCACAGACCAATGCATGAGCTGTAAATCATCACACGTGATGCTACTCAGCCAATCAAATATCCAATTCGATTCTGCCTGTTACTTCCATGGATGTATTAAAAGAACTGGATAGGGGACGAGCCACGCCCACCCATGCATTTGGACGGAGGCTGCTCACTGGTGCATGAAGCCATCATGGGGGCTTTTTCTTCCTGGTTTTACTTCCTGACCATGTGGCCCAAGGCGAAGTGCGCATGTGTGCCATGACGTGTTCCATGACGTCTCCCACCCATGGATTGTATTAAAATAAGAAAATACCCCCGTATACGGCTCTTAGTGGCTTCTGAAGAAAAAATGCCCCATAAAAAATTATTTGATAAATAAAAGAGTTGTTTTATACTTTGAGTGACACCAGGAAAAAATTCCCCTGGGTTTAACAGCTGCTGGGGTCCCCATGCAAGTGGATGGGAATTTTCCTTTCTGGGCTGCATGGCCTCATGTGACTTGCAATACAGAGCTTCACCACCATGTTCAAATGGCTTGACAGCCTAGCGCTATTCCTGGGGGCTTGGGGTTACTTCTCAGTGCTGCAGGTGAGAGAGTGTCAGTGACACACGGACAGAGTAGAGGAGAGACAACTATACATCAAAGTATATTGAGATGTTTGCAGTTCTTCTCTAATAATGATTAGAGGAGATTTGTAATGGCTTTATTAAATATACTTTCATAAGACACTTCCTGCTTCTATTATTCTAAATGTCTGCTCACCGGTCTTATCATCATTTTGGCTACAGACACTGTCTGATCATGCAGATGAGAAATGCTGTTATTGGTATAAACACCATTTCTACAACAGCAGGCTATTGTTTATTAAAGATAGTGTTCATCTAACATGTGGGTGTATTTGAATCAACGTGCTGTGCCCGTTCCCCTCCCTACCACACACACACACACACACACACACACACACACACACACACACACACATACGTCACACACACACACTCTCTCTCTCACACACACACACACACACACACACACACACACACACACACCACACACACACACAACACAAACACACACACACACACGCACACACACACACTTTCTCTCTCTCTCACACACACACACAAACACACACACTCTCTCTCACTCACATACACCACAAACACACACACACATAACACATACACACACACACAGACTCACAAGGTGGGAAAATATAGCCCTCGCTGTCATGGCTGGTAGGTAAACATAGCCTATCTAAGTGATGAGTCTTTCCTGTTGAACCAGCCTATGTGGTGATCAGGTCACCACAAAACACACAAAAAAAGTCACACTTGTAGAAGTGCAGAGGAGCTGAGGGGAAACTGTTATATACCTGGTGTATCTGCACAGAGACGCATGATACTGAATGATGCAAGAAAACAAGTCTTCATTTGGACATAGATCACAAAACATGACTTAGGCTACTTTGTAGTTTAGTGTGAAGAAAACAGCAGCAAAGTGAAAACAGGTCCTGATATCAAGTAGCTGATGATTGAGACAGAAGATGACATCGATGAAGATCCAGTGGAAACAGAGGAGAGTCAAAGCGAGAGGGAAGAGAGGGAAGAGGTGGGGGAGATGATAGTGACCATCTATGAAAGTGCAGACAACTATGGGCGTCGTGACCTCAGATCAAACACGGAGAAAACACCAGGTCAGCAGCGAGGTGAGTACACACACACACACACACACACACACACACACACACACACACACAGACACATACACACACACAGACACATACACACACACACACACACATAGAGGCCGAAACCGTGCGTGCCCCGGGGCCTGAGCACCTACGGGGAAATGGGAGAGAGAGAGAGAGAATTGATATGTCTACTGCATGTGCCTGTGACTGGGTCCTGTCAAGATGTCAGTGCAGTTACCAAACGCATTGGAAGCATCTGATGCTGGTGTTTTGAAGTCCACCTGTTGTTTTAAACCAGTGGTTCTCAAATGGGGGTCCGGTCCGTGGCACTTTGCCAGGGGGTGCGCCAAAGGTTTTCAGGAAAATAAAAAAATTTTTTTTTTTTTTTTCAAAAGCTTCATAGTTCAACGAAAATATTGTATGTAAAATGGTTCATGGATTACATTCTAATCTAACAAACCTATCAATTTAAAAGTCAAGCACGTTACCGTGGAAACAATTAAGCTTAGCCCAAAATCACCAATCAGAATGAGGGGGTCCCCGGTATATTTACCATCTTGTAAGTGGTCCTTGGCTGAAAAACATTTGAGAACCTTCGTTTTAAACTGCTGAACACGCACTATAGAGGCACTATAGAGACACTATAGAGACACTATAGAGACACTATAGAGGCACTAGACACGCTCTCAGCTCTCTCAGCCGTACATCCATGATCCCCTCTCTCTCTGTGCAGACACTTTTTACATCCCCGTGTCTCGTCTGTCTCTCTGCTCCACAAACAAATCTCACTGCAGTTTAATAGAAAGCATGTCAAATATAACAATACACTATAGCAAAACAAAGTGAGAATGCTCTTAAACACATCGTTACCCAAATATATTTCCCTGCATGTCATGATGAGCTTAGATCTTAGATTGCTTAATTTTCCCTCCACTCTGCATGACAGACAGACAGGAGGATGATTACAGCCTCGACTGACAGGGGCTCAAAACTACTAACAACTTTTTATTCTTCAGTCATTGTGCCTGCCTACATATTTGACCTTTTCCGCAAAATACTGATGCTTCTGTGCTGTTGGTAGCCTATAGCTATTTGATCTGATGCCTGCCAGTGTGCTATATAAAAAATAAAAATAAAAATAAAAATTATATATATATATATATATATATATATATAGGTATATATATATATATATATATATATATATATATATATATATATATATATATATATATATATATATATACTGTATATATATATATACTGTATATATATGTATATATATATATATAATACTGATGCTTCTGTGCTGTTGGTAGTTGCCAGTGCGCTATAGGAGCAGAAATTGACGTGCGTCAATTGAGACGCATAAATTAATGTTTTCTCTGTGTTTGGGGCTGGAAAAAAGCATTGAGCAACACTGCTGCTGATTGTGGTTAAATGTTTGATCTTTGATCTCATGTCTCTGTGGCTGCATCATGCCCTATAAATATGGTGTGGAAATGAGTGTGTGTGTGTGTGTGTGTGTGTGTGTGTGTGTGTGTGTGTGTGTGTGTGTGTGTGTGTGTGTGTGTGTGTGTGTGTGTGTGTGTGTGTGTGTGTGTGTGTGTGTGTGTGTGTGTGTGTGTGTGTGTGTGTGTACGCCTTGAGTCTCTATCCCTGAAGCCTAAGGATCAAGTCAAAAATCTTGGCGTTATTATTGATTCCGATCTCAACTTTAACTCCCACATTAAAGGAACACTCCGCCCATTTTCAACCAGCTTTGTATCATTAGAACATCAGTAGTATATCAGAAAACTGTAAACGGTTTTGAAGTCTGTCATTTAATTTGAGTTATTGAGTGTTAAAGTGTGGACCAGTGACATCACTGGTCCACACTAACTCAAATTAATAACTCATTAACTCAAATCAACTCTCAATAACTGTCAAACTATTCATCATTCATCTAGTTTGGCTGTATATATTTGCTGTCAATTCAATTGTCTCTTCTTGTTTGGCATTTTCTTGCCTATATTTATTTTCTTGCTTATATATATATATATATATATATATATATATATATATATATATATATATATATATATATACTGTATATATGTATATATATATATATATATATATATATATATATATATATATATATATATATATATATATATATATATATATATGTTCAGGGGTGAGGGGTCTAATTTAATCTAATCATCACAAACCACAAAATCACAAATCATGCAATGAACAGCAAAGTTCAGTAGCTGTGTAATAGTCCCTCTGGTGCTCGTATAAAACCCTGTCTTGTTCTTACAGGTGATGTTATCCAGCCAGTGAGGAAGCACCGCTGGAAGATTGGAGTGTGTGTGCTGTGTGTCTGCCTGGCTGTCATTGTGGGCTTCTTAATAGATTGTAAGAACACATCCTTTGAGGACAAAAGCAAACTGCAGACCCTCAACAAGACCTGTGCTGAAAACAGAAAGACTTCGTTTGAGCTCAGTTGAGTCTGTCTGTCTGTCTGTCTGTCTGTCTGTCTCTCTGTGCATTTACATGAACATACATGTACTGTACATTATATGCATTGTGCTTTTATTTGCTGGTCTTAAGATCCTCTCCTCTTGCAGACCGTTTCTGCAAAGCTGGATGTAGATCATTCAACAGCCATTTGTATTACATTTCTACTGATGTAAAGAGCTGGGAGGACAGCAGACAGGAGTGTCTACAGGGAGGAGCACACCTGGTCATCATCAACAGCCAAGAAGAACAGGTAAAGGCAAAAGTGGCAAAACAACCCCCCCAAGTTGCTGTTCATTTAATTGGGTTAAAACTGTGTCACATTCCAAACTGTTTGAGTGCTTCACAAGTGTGTGTTGATGTCATTTGTGTTTTAAATAATTCAACAGGAATTCCTCAATTCCTTTAACAAGCTCACCTGGATTGGTTTGAGTGACAGGGATGAGGAGGGAATCTGGAAGTGGGTGGATGGTTCACTGAACAGCACAAGGTAAGACATCCATTCTTCAGTCTCATTTACCAGCAGTGGTGGAAATGGGGGGAACGCCTGGAGGGAACAGAGTTACCATCAGAGTAAACCTTGAGAGGAAACGATGAGAACGAGAGGGGGAACGACACTCCTCCCAGATTCCCCTTAGAACATGATTGCAATGCAGTGGAGAGCAAAGCAGTGGAGAGCAGAGCAGTGGAGAACAGAGCAGTGGAGAACAGAGCAGTGGAGAGCAGAGCAGTGGAGAACAGAGCAGTGGAGAGGGGGCAGCATGAAAGGAGCAGAGAATAGGCATCTTATTTCCAGATTTGTGTGTCTGTTTGATCACATCAGGGTCCCCACTGAGAGGATTAGAGAGGCGTGGCAGGAGGAGCTTGGTGTTGACCTGTCTGAAATGATATGGGACAGGAGTCTGTCTTTGGTGCAACTCTGCAAGGTTAACAGCAGACACCAGCTGATCCAATTTAAAGTCACTCATCGTCTTCATTATTCCAAGGCTAGACTCCACAAGATCTATCCTTCCGTCTCACCGCTATGTGACAGGTGTCAGGTGTTAGAGGGTACATTATCCCATGCTTTTTGGTTTTGTCCTTTACTTTCCGGATTCTGGGCCAAGATATTTGACTGGTATTCTAAGGCCTACAAAGTAGCCCTTCAGCCAGAGGCAGAACTCGCCATCTTCGGCTGCTCAGAATCCTCGCTGTTCCTCCCTATGGCTGTGCAGCAGTCCCTGACACAGGGGACGACTGTCGCCAAGAGACTTATTCTTAAGGAGTGGAAGTCCCCCTCTTCACCTTCCTTTCAGCTGTGGCTGATGGACATGATCTCGGTTATACATAGGAGAGACTCCGGTTTCTGAGGATCAATTCACTTAAGAAATTCTCTGAGGTCTGGGATTCGTTTCTGGCCTATTTGGACGAGGTTAAAGGTGACTGATGACTCGCCTGGCTGACTCTTTATGGAGCCCTTGCACAGGATCCCACGCACATTTCTTGCAAACACATCGACACTTTACGTGGCTGCTATCACTATGCATGCTGAAAAGTTGATATATGTATGTTTTTGTTTTTGTCTTTGTTTGAGCCTGTTGTTCTGTTCTGTTTTGTTCTGAAAATTGTAAATAATAAATATAAATAATAATAAAATATATATATATATAAAAAAAAAAGAGAGAAAGGAGCAGAGAATAGTAGGAGAACATGTATTTGGAAGCTGAATAAGCAGCATCAATGTGTCATCAAGTCTGTCATGAATAAAATCAAGGGGGAATAATCAGTAGATCTCAGCAATGGTAATAAGTAAAATCAATGAGATGAAATAGTCAAGCATTCAGCTCTGGATTTCAACAGAAATAATACCCTATGCCTCTTGTGGCATGCAGGGGGGCTGCAGGACCACGTCTGGGGCCCCCACCCTGCCTAAGGTTCCCACAGTAAAATCTGTCCATTTCCACCACTGAACAGGTTGGCCTGAAAATGCATTGTGCATCTTATGTTCCATCAAGTACAGTTGACTATACATCTTCTTTTTTCAACAGGTTCTGGAAGAGAGGCGAGCCCAGTGGAGATAACAGTCTGTATGACTGTGCTTACACTGATGGTACAGAACTAAACAGCTGGATGGATAGCAAGTGTGACTCAAGGCGGTACTGGGTCTGTGAAAAAGTGATAGACTTCTAGTTCTAACATGATGTATAATCAAATGAAAACAGATTGTGACTTCACACCTCACACCAAGATTGTCGTCATTCACACAGAGAACATGAAATGATCATTTTAAGGAGATGATGGCCCCTATTCTCCCACAGGCCTTCGGCGCAAAAACTGGCCTTACACGCAAAAAAACATGCCTTGCGCCTGCCTCAGGAAGATATCAACATGGCTTTAGGCCTCCAAATGCGCTTTAGGCGAACTGGGCGTGGCTTAGTCCCAGAATGGGCGAGAATGGGCGTTTCGGCCTTAAATACCGGCCTAATGATATCTTCCCACCAGGCGTAAATTTAGCGCTTTGCGCTTATGAAAACCAGGCCTATTCAGTGCGCTGGTTGCGCGGAGCGCTCCTCTGCCCTTTCCTCTGTCCCTTCTCTCTGTGTCACTCCCTCTCTCTTACTCATCGGTCTGACAGGCACAATACGGACTGCTTGAAAAAAAGTTTGCCGGTTCTCTCTCTCTCTCAGAAAAAATAAGTTGTTCTACCGTACATAGTGTGACGATTCAGGTATTCGTCCAGGAACCGGGAGACTTATAGTTGGTACAGGCTTTTATTCATGACTCACACTCATAGCTTCACATCTCTTAGCCACACTCGGCTACCTCCTAGCTTCACATACGTCCACTCATCTTCCCCACATATTCAGACTGACCTCATGCCCAGACAGGAAGTTCCCCTTACACCCTGTTACCCCCCAGGAACAACCCCACACAACAGTTCCTAGCTAAACACCGAAACACCACATCAAAACCCCGGGTCGCTACATTATCTCCTCCCGACATAGCCAGCTCCCACGCTGGCACCCACAACCCACACATATACCCCTGTACGAAAACACACCAACCCACACTTCACCATCTTTTTTCCCATCACCACATCAAATTCTATTCCCCAACAACATTTCAATTCCCCAACAATTAGTCCCTTCTTTTTTCAACACACCACTTAATTTCCGTTCCACCACCACCATCCTTTCCTTACTGCACATTACCCACATTTTCAATTAACATTCCCATCCAAATAGCCATTTTCTTTTTACACACATTTAAATTCAACTCAACAATAACCCCAACATTTACCATTATTTCTTTTCTCTTTTTACCTTCATTTCGACCACCACCATTTCCATCCCCCCTTTCAAAGCTTCTGTCCCACCTGAAGCACTCTAGTCCCTCTCAACCCCCAGTGGGGTTAGTCCTCTGTAGGGTGACTCTCTGTGTCCCACAGTCATCACACACTCTGCAGTAGCTCTGCACGTCCTACTTGTGTTTGCCCCAGTAGAACAGTGCACGAACATCGCAGAGCATCTTCTCAGGCCCGTCATGATCCTTACGGCTGCGGCCCCTGTGCTCCCACTGCAACACCAATTTCCGCAGGCAGCTGGGCACAACCGTCTGGCACCCCCTGTACCCGTGCCCTGCCCTCTCCAACAGCCCATCTTCATCCAGATGCAGGTCCGAAAACATGTTCCACAGTCCCTTCGTGGCACCGGAACACTTGTGAATCTCCTCCACAGGGGGCCGGCATCCGGCCGCCACCCACGCGACCACCGGACCGATATCCGCGTCCTCCGCCTGTCTGCGTCTCCACTCACGCCCGTCGACATCCATGATGGTCATGTCCTCGTCTGTCGGGTCCACATCTAAACAGTACTGCTCGTCTTCCTCCACCTCTTGCACTCGCTCGTTCTCCCGTCCCCCTCCCCCAGGGGGCGGCGTGTTCAGGACAGCAGGGGGAACACAACCGGCCTCTGCTTCCCGCACCGCAACCGTGGGGGGTGCAGAGCAGCTAGGCTGGGCCGGCTCCTCCGGCGTTTGATTTGATTTGATTTATTTATTTAGACGGGACAATGCAAAATTGATGAACACAATAACCATGGAACAGATAAAAACATCTGGAACATAATAAAAGTGTAAAAATCGCCCGATTTAGCGCGAGGCTAGTTTCCATCCGTTAGCCCCTCTCGCTCACCTGGAGACACGAGCGCCCCTCTCCCGACTGTAACAGCGTTGCAGATGATGTCTCTCTCTTCCCTCTGGCTCTTCAACACGATCCCCGCTCTCCTGATTGTCTCGTCGCTGATGATGATGTCTCCCTCTACCGTGGGGAGTGCAGAGCAGCTAGGCTGGGCCGGCTCCTCCGGCGTTAGCAACACCCGCCCATCTGGACACACAACCCACACTCTCCTGACCGTAACAACGTTCTCTTCTCCCCGGCCGCTCACCTCCTCCCCAGCCTGTGTCTCTCCCCTGTCCTCTACAGTCTCAGTGCAGTCTCTGGCCAAGTGCTCAGGCGAACGGCAAGTCCAACAGAGTCTCACCTGCCCGCCGCCTGCACGTCTCTCCTCTCCCGCTGTCCTCTGGTCTCCGACAGCCTCCCGACACTCCCTGGCTAGGTGCCCAAACGCTCCCCATGACCAGCAGACACCCGGCCGTCCCCAGTAACGTTGCTCCGCGTATCTGGTCTGTCCCCCGGGACCGCTGCGACACCACCTCGCTAGGTGACCAGGTTCCCCGCAAGTCCAACACGGTCTCTTTTGCGGCTCCTCCGGCCGTTCTCCACGCTGCGTTACTTCCGTGCTCAACAAGTCCACACGCTGCATGACTTCCCGCAGCACCCGCATCAACTCCACTGCCCAGGCAGGCGTCGCTTCCAACAGCCGCCTGACTTCTTTCAACAAACGGGCTTCCATGCCCGCAAGCACCGAACTGATCACCGTCGTCAGTTCCTCTTTCCCCCCGTTCAGCGACGGCCATTCTCCGTCGCGCACCATCGCACGTGGTTCTCCTAGCAGCTAGCTCATGCAGCTAGCCTGCTACCGCTAGGTCGCTCGAGCCCTCAAGCCGTCAATTCCAACTTTCTCCGCCGTTCCTTCTCACTCTCTCCCCTCTCGGCCGACGCGGAGGCAATACTTCCCGCTTAACTTCTGACACCAATGTGACGATTCAGGTATTCATCCAGGAACCGGGAGGCTTATAGTTGGTACAGGCTTTTATTCATGGCTCACACTCATAGCTTCACATCTCTTAGCCACACTCGGCTACCTCCTAGCTTCACATACGTCCACTGACCTCATGCCCAGACAGGAAGTTCCCCTTACACCCTGTTCCCCCCCAGTAACAACCCCACACAACAGTTCCTAGCTAAACACCGAAACACCACATTACATGTCAAAACCCCGGGTCGCTACAAGAGTATAACAACATGACAGTTTTTTCTAACATGACAGTTTTGAGCCCGTAACATTCAGAGGCTATTGCATCATCCTACCTGTGCAGTGAAGGAACGAGATCATTCTGGGCAAACATTCACTGCGGCTTCTCTGCAACAGCCAGACATGTGAAATCTCCCAGCATGCATTGGGCTAATCCATTTCGATAATAAATCGCATCGAAATTAGCCTAAATAGATAGAATGGTACATCGAAATAGATCTAAATAATGTGTAATGTTCCCACAACATGGTATTGTAGAACATTTCAATATTGGACAAAATAAAATCGTGAAATCCAAACACAACCCTATGTGAAACATATATGTCATCCTGGGCCTATATATATCCCTCATCGATTGTCGATTTAACGTGATTTAGATAAGTGACAGCGTAACGCGCTTCTACTGTCATGTGCTATACTGTGATGTCTGCTCCAATAAATTGGCCCTACTTCACATTTAGTTTTACAATAAAAACACATTTCTGCAATGACTTTACATAATGTAGGCTATATTTATGTGCATCATCCTACCTGTGCAGCAGGGGAGAGAAAACGATATCATTCTGGACAAACTTTCACCAATCTAATTAATCTCATCATATGGGGATAGGCTATATTTTTCTAGCTGATGCGTTTAGAACATTCTTTTCACTTTGATCTTGTTATAGTGTAGCGTATTTACATGCTTGCAGTATTTAAACTGCAGTTAGATTGGTTTGAGAATAATATGGAATAATAGCCTATATGGAGACAGACAGAGGGGATAAAAGGGGGGGGGGGGGGGGGAGATCAGAGCCCTCGGCTTTTCTGAAGCCGGACTGGATCGCTCCGTGGAATTGGAGCTGAAAAGTGAAGCATACTGCACTTACCCAATCAGCAGATAGTGCATAATTTTACGCTTAAAAGGCGTGGTTGTAATGCTTAATGCTGCGTGTCGGTGTGCGTGCCGATACCAAAATATCAAGTGCGCTGGTCCACGCCCACTGATCAGCGCTGCGTCTGGCGTTGAGCGCAGTTCATAGGCCGATGCAACGATGTGTGTTTTATTGTTTTTAAAGCACTTCATCTATTTTTCATCATAGCTTCAGAACAAGAATGGTTCAGTATTTGTTCAACAGTAGAAGTGTAGATTTAGCAGCTCCTCTTTTCCTCAGTCTCAACAAAGTGATGTATGTTACCAAGACGACACCGTGCAACATCCTGCCTGAGGAACTTAGATAAGCTACTTCAATATGATCTTTCAAATCACATCTCAAAATACACTTTCACCTTCTGTTAGTTTTGCATGTTTTACATTTTAATTCATTTTAATTTTCTAAAGATTTTTTTAAATCTTTAAACACTTTGCAATGTGCTTCCCACTTTTTAAGTCCTTCTAGTATATTTTATAATTCTTTCTTTTTTGCCTTATGATAAAGTAAACTGCAAACTCTGCTTTTAAGAGAGAACAAGAAGAGAACAGCTATATAAATAAAATTGCCAACTTATTCTGTCTAGATTGAGAAATATAACTAGTCTTCATTTGATCAGGCCAAGGAAATACTTTCCCTTGTTCGGATCACATTCTTTTTCCAACTCAGCCTTTATTTTGATGTCAACTACACACATGTCAAGTTTTGTGACTGAATCTTGTTTGCAGACAGACAGACAGACAGACAAAAAGACAAACAGACACACACACACACACACACACACACACACACACACACACACACACACACACACACACACACACACAGACAGACAAGCAGCCAGACAGAAAGACAGACAGAGAGAGAGAGACAGACAGACAGACAGACAAGCAGACATACAGGCAGGCAGACTGACATGCAGACAGACAATCAGACATGCAGACAGACAGACAGATAGACAGACAGACAGACAGACAGGCAGACAGTCAGACATGCAGACAGACAGACAGTCAGACATGCAGACAGACAGCAGACATACAGGCAGGCAGACAGACAGACAGACAGACAGGCAGACATACAGGCAGGCAGACAGACAGACACAGACAGACAGACAGACAGACAGACAGACAGACAGACAGACAGGCAGGCAGGCAGACACACAGACAGACAGACAGACAGACATATAAACACAGAAAGGGAAATAGATTAATATGAATGAGAGCAAATAAGAACAAAATAAAAATAAAAACAATGAATAAAAACCAAGGCTAGAAAAAAACTAGACCCAAATCAGAGAACTTGTGTTAACACTTATTACAATGCATTAATACTGGAGGTGATACTGTTGATAGCCTTCTAGTAATACAGAGTGGATATTTTAAACTAAAATCAATTGTCAAACTCCATAGTCACCCATCATTCAAAATTAATAGGGGCCCATGAATGTTATGTATTGCTGTAGTCTAGGTCACCCAGATCATGACCTTTCAAAGCTCCTCCCACTGATTTAGATTGAAGAACAGTTTTGTAGCCTGATGATATCAGACTGAATTGAAGAACAGTTTTGTAGCCTGATGATATCAGACTGAATTGAAGAACAGTTTTGTAGCCTGATGATATCAGAGACTTGAAGAACAGTTTTGTAGCCTGATGATATCAGACTGAATTGAAGAACAGTTTTGTAGCCTGATGATATCAGACTGAATTGAAGAACAGTTTTGTAGCCTGATGATATCAGAGAATTGAAGAACAGTTTTGTAGCCTGATGATATCAGACTGAATTGAAGAACAGTTTAGTAGCCTGATGATATCAGACTGAATTGAAGAACAGTTTTGTAGCCTGATGATATCAGACTGAATTGAAGAACAGTTTTGTAGCCTGATGATATCAGACTGAATTGAAGAACAGTTTTGTAGCCTGATGATATCAGACTGAATTGAAGAACAGTTTTGTAGCCTGATGATATCAGACTGAATTGAAGAACAGTTTTGTAGCCTGATGATATCAGAGAATTGAAGAACAGTTTTGTAGCCTGATGATATCAGACTGAATTGAAGAACAGTTTAGTAGCCTGATGATATCAGACTGAATTGAAGAACAGTTTTGTAGCCTGAGTTTGTTCATTTTTGTGTGTTGGTGTAAAAAAAAAAGTGTGGGAGGAAAGAAAACTGTACATTCTAAGTTGCATATTATCGATATTGTTCTTGTATTTTTTTTTAAATATGATTGCTTGACTATTTACCAATGTACAATTGTAATGCAATAAAAAAATATTCTTGAAAAAAAAACTCTGGTTTATTCTATTCACACACACACACACGCACGCACGCACACACACACACACACACACGGTGTTGTTGCTGTAAAAAAAAACTGCCCCAATGAGTCTTTCCTGTTGAAGCAGCTCGCAGCCAAAAATAAACATATAAAAAAGTCACACTTGTAGAAGTGCAGAGGAGCTGAGGGGAAACTGTTATATACCTGGTAGTATCTGCACAGAGACACATGATACTGAATGGAGCAAGGAAACCAGTCTTCATTTAGACATAGATCACAAAACATGACTTAGGCTACTTTGTAGTTTAGTGTGAAGAAAAGAGCAGCAAAGGTAAAACAGGTCCTGATATCAAGTACCGGTAGCTGATTATTGAGACAGAAGATGGAGATGACTGACTGCCTTCACATCGATGAAGATCACACACAGGATGCTGGGGACATGTCCCCCCCCTCCCCCCCCCCCCCCCCCCGTCACAAAGCATAATTTGTTAAAAATGTTCTAAAAATAGCTTGTGCCACTAAATGTTAAAGGGACAGTTTGGATTTTTTTTGACATGGGTGTTACATCAGACAACAGAGGGGGGCGTGTCTAGGACAGAGACAGAGGTGATGCAATGGAAAAACACTGACACCAAAGCAAGGCCGTAACAGAGGAGTTGTATGAGGTACTTATGGCTCATTTCCACCACATTTTACAGCCCTGCACAGCTCGTCACCACTCGGCTCTACTTGTTTCGACCCGATGGATGTTTTGCTTCCACCGCTGCTCTATCTCCCCCGCCCACAACTGGTCATCATAGCGACCACATATCTGCCCTCTGCCCATAACCGAAGTAGGCTATAACATATAACGTTAAAATTAAATCCATACACAGAACTTTCAAACTGTTTATGAAATACTGGTGCCTCTAAATGACCTACCCATGGGCAAATGTGACAATCGGCCAGGAGAATGGATATCACTTTGTTGTTACTCAAACTCACATGCATGCGCTGCGCGAGGGACAGGGGTTGCGCTACAGAGTGAAGCCTCTACCCAGGCGGCCTCTCACCAGGCAAGACCGCGGCTTCACTTACCCCCGCCTGCGGCCTAGCGCAGCCGACGCTGCACACAACTACAGGAGCTTCCTGAGCAGCGGACTTTTTCTCTCTCAAAACAATTGAAAACCACCACCATGTTAAAGCTGAGTAAGGAGATCGATTTTATTTCACCAGAGGCGAAGGCAGCAACACAAAAGACTGATGGAAATAACATAACAGAAGAGAAGGTAAGCCCCACTAAACTGGTATGCATTGACTGTCAGTAGATAGAGTAAACACGATTCTGCCTGACCAATCAGTCGTCTGCAGTGTTTTCACGTCACCATATGAACCCGGGTTCACAGCGCTAGAACCTCAACAGAGCAGGGACCAAAAGCAGCACGACTCAACCCCGACTCAACCCGGGCTGTCCACGTTTTTGATCGGTGGAAAGAGACAAAAAAGTGAGACGAGCTGGGCGGGGCCGCGCTGATACCAGCGGTGGAAATGGGCCAATAGTTAACTACTTTTTTGGCATGATGGCCTAGACCAGACCTGGGCAACTGGCGGCCCGCGGGCCACTTTTTTTTTTACAGTGCACCTGAACGCAACATGCAAGATACCCACTGAATAAGTGTCCAAATGTTCATATCATTCTGGCCAATACTCCACTTCTGTTATAACAAGTAAAAATGTAAATAATTAACTTGTTGGTTTTGGATTTATTTAGCTTCAAGAGTGCATTTTTGTTCGTGTGACCCTCAACACAGGCTTTGAGAATCCCGGGCCACTTACTGATACTTACGCTTAAATTAATTTAATTTATTCTGGTTTATTTCAAGAAAAACATTTTGGCTAGTGGAAATTCTAATTAGCTGGTAACTTTAAAATCTAGCAGCCATATTTGTAGGTGGTCAAAAAAGTTAACTTCAAGCCTTGCAGGGAGAGCAAGTGGTGACATAGAAGTGAGTGAGAAAAGGATCAAATATTGGTGTTTAAGACTGAATAATGACATCACAACTGTTAATTTAAAATGAGTTATTCCTCTAAACCAGACTTCAAATGCCCCAATTCTTTTTCGCACCGGCGCCGTTTGGCCCCCAGCCCTCAGCAAAATCTGGCCCTCTGGTAGCGAGGACATTTTTTTGTGGTCCTCTCTATCATCAAAGTTCCTGGGTTACGGCATGACAATATTTGTTCGGCCCCCGGCAACAATCTGGGTTTCTCATGGGGGTCCGGGCGCTGACGCGAGATTTGGACAGGATAAGCGAGGGGGTGGTGGAAGGGAGAAATATCAGCAGTAAGACACAGACAGAAGCATCGCGGCAAAAACCCATTCAAAAATCCCATAGACAGAAACAGTGAAGAACCAGGAAGTCTGGGACTTCCGCATTCCGACTACAAAAATACGTCATCCCTGGGGCTCTCTATTGAGACAGTCCGCATGTCTGGGAACGCCCACAATAGACGCTGGTTAGCTGGCTCAGCCTGGCTTGGGGCGTGGTCAGCGTGGGGTAAAAACCCCCGTTCTATCCATTCAGCAAAGTTAGAATTTAGCTGATAGCCCAGCCCAGGGAGACACGATCAGTGATTTAACCACCGCAGTAAACGCACATCTGAGCAGACGTCTTGTGTTCTGCTCTAGAATCCCCAAACATGTAGTTTAGAGCTGCAGCACCGATTTTTGGTGAGTCAGCCCATGAGATATCGGCGGTTTTACCCCTCGCACGCCAGCCGTTTAACATTTTGTGGGCGTTCCCAGACATGCGGACTGTCTCTATAGGTGTATTGACAATAAGGAGGTTTCTAAACAATTTCCAGAACAGAAGTGCTCGCCACCCAATCGCCAAAAAAACTAAATTCTCACAGAAATCTCCAAATGTCAAAAAGTTTTTGATCGCAAATCACAGCATGAATTTTTCTAATGGTATCCCTCAAGGTCTTGGTGTCTCAATGTGGTATTTTGGAGGGCTATCAGTCAGCCTGCACCATAGTTTATTACAGTACAACAGTTACCATGGTTAAAATACATGACATTGGAATTGACCCCCCTCCCCCCTTTTTTATTTCAATATTTTTGATATTTTAATGATATATTGACTGCCAAACTGGAAATGCCCCCGATTTTCATTTCAGAAATCTGGTCACCTTATCTCTTTACCCACATTGGATCGGTTTGCAAGAAAAGTTGAACAGTGGTAGGGGCAGCAGCTGGCCTCATCTTGTATATATCCCTCTTACAGAACTCACCGTATTTAACACACAAGCAAAACAATCCTTATTTGTTTTGTGTTTTTGCTTTTATTTTATTCTGTTTTATATGGTTCGTTTTTAACGTTTTGGTACTGTTTTAATTTTTCTCTTGAACTTTTGTTTTAATAGTAAAGGCCTAACCAGGGACAGGGGTTGCAAATTAGCCTCGGCTAGAAACCTGTATGCATGACATCTGTTTTGTAGGTCATATGAAATAATGTTCAATGCATTGTCCCTGCTCAATAAACGAATAAATAAATTACGTGTTTTTGTCCCATTCAAGATGAAACCGTCTCACTGTTTTAGCTAGTATTACTCACAATACACAAAGAAAGCAATTATGGAGCCATACAAACTGGTGAGACTGCACCAGTCTGTCAATCCTTGCCCTACACTGCCCCCATGTGGACATGCAGAAGATAACATGTTTTTAGTTTATGGAGATTCAGATACAGGAAGCATAGTCAATCCTTTACGAAGATATGTGACAACTGTGGTATAAACACAGTACTTAGTACATATTAGTAGAACAGGCTTTTATTTACACAACAATCACAATTTAATTAGAATATTTCACAATGTTATGTTCTTATGTAGCAAAAATATTTGTTGTTTCAGTTGCGTCCGGTCGAGCCAAAACCCCCGGCGCCGCGCTCTGTCTCATCCAGCGTCTGAAAGAAACAGCCATGGATTTGTTGAATAAATTATTGGAAAATAAATTATTGGAACGACTATAATGATGAGACAGAAAAATAAGAACCCAAATGTAGTGTTGAGGTGAGATGTTTCTAACGACGACTGCGAAATATGTTTGTGTGTATGTATGTGTGTGTGTGTGTGTGTATGTGTGTGTGTGTAACATTGACCTCTAGCTCCACTAGATCTGGGTAGCAGATCCTCTCACACACCAGCTGAGCCACTCGGTCACCCTTCTTCACTGGCAGACAAGAAGCAACAGGTGGAGAGAAGACAACACTATGTTAATAACAGACTGCAAATTGTTTTCCAGACATTTGCATGACAGAAGTTGATATCTTGGACCAAAACAAAGAATAAAAACCTTCTCAGGATACACAGCCATAGGAAAGGCGTGCAAGATACATTTCTCTAATATTGGAAATGAACCTGATATGACGCATTTGGAAAACGTGTTGTTGTTTTGTTGTGTAACTGATGGAATAAAGATGGATCAATCTATCGAGCAAAGTTTTTGGATGAGTGTGCGGTCCTTTCCTATGGATGTATGTACCCCGAGAAGGTTTTATTCTTTAGGTTTAGAGGTTTTTCTTGCTACGGCCAGCACCTCCCACTCTGGATGTGCAGAAGTGCTGAAATTAGATCTTTTGGACAGAAAAAAAAAAAAAAAAATGCGTTTTTAAATTCTCAACTCACCTCAACTATGAAGTGCAGATAGTCATATTTTATTCTTTCATATTTTATTTTAAGAATTCTTAAAAGTCATGTGTGCTCCCCTTTCAGGAAGTCAATGGATGTGGACAGGATATGGCAATGAAGTGGGCAATTTTAGTATGTGTGGTCAATAAATCCAAAAGTGCAGTGACTTCAATAAGTATTCAATCTGTACACACTTGACCCCCATTTTTTCTTTATTCTTTTGATAGTTGACACTGACAGCAGAGAGCCACCAGAGGGATTCAGCGTATTTCTACAAAACATCTGCAGATGATGCTTTTATTCTGAGGCAGTATGAAAATGAAGTAATGGCTAAAATCATTACAAGTAAAAGTTGTTTCTCCCAAATAAACTATGGGGGAAATATTACATACATGTACATGTGAGGAGAATATTACATACATGTACATGTGAGGAGAATATTACATACATGCGAGGTCAGTGTAGGGAATTTTGAAAATATTTTGGGGGGAAATTTTGCCCCCACGGTTTAAAAAAGTGGGGCATTTACAAAATTTTGGGGGCACTTAAAAAGTAATTACTGCATAACATTGCTAATGCGTAGTGTAGGCAACAGCACATTGTGTGTGTTTTCTTCATCTTCTTCTGGCAACCAGCTTGCAGGTTTTGAGTGTGTGTTAGAGATGGAAATAAAATTAATTGAATGAAAATAAAATGATAGAAATCATGGGGGGGGGGGGGGGGGGGATTTTTGCCCCTGGATCGTGGTTTTTAGGGGCATTCTGAGATTTCCTGGGGGCATTTTTGCCCTCGCCCCTGGCTAAATCCCTACACTGTGTGAGGAAAAGCTTCTGTCACTGTAGCCCCATAACGTGATGCTGCTACTGTACTCCGATATTCTCGTACAGCAGTCGGCGTCACACAGCGTTCTAATCCTCAATTGGTGGAAAACGCTGTTAAAAAACCGGGCGGTTAAAAATGATACTGCTTGCGTGAAACAACCGTTTAGAATATTGAGGACAGGAGAAGCTTCCTAGTGCCGACAGGAACCTTGGGAGTTTGAGTATTTCATGACATGTTTTGCTTCCCAGGTGCGCTGGATTTGCGTTGATCGCTGATTGAGCCGCCGTCTCGTGTGACTACATGTGTTGTTTGCTCGCTGCGTGCAAGCGGTGCACCATGATAGTGAGATCAAACACACCCTGCTGTAAATTCAGCGCAGGCTGTGGAAAGACTGCTTCTAAACGGTTGTTTCACGCAGCAGTATCATTTTTAACTGCCCCGGCTAAATTACTGGCTTCACTAGGGTTACTATCATATCTTCGGATCTGCAATCGGAGGTCGGGTACGGGTAGGAGAGCTTTTTTAACAGCGTTTTCCACCTATTGAGGATTAGAACGCTGTGTGATGCTGACTGCTGTACGAGAATATCGGAGTACAGTAGCAGCATCACGTTATGGGGCTACTGTCACTGATGCTAAAGCTCACCTTCAAAGGCCTCCTTGTTGAAGTTGAACAGCACAACTCCTACATTCCCTCTGTAGTCCTCATCTACAACTCCAGCTGAGGGCAAACAATTCAATCAGGATAATCGTGGTTAAACAACATCAAATAAAACATTAAAGGGCATGGTGCAGGTTGGAGACCACATTGCATTAATATGTGGAAGGGATATATAGCAATGGGATTTGGGGGAAAAACACTTTTTTCAATCACACATAGCTGCGTTTGGACTAGTTTTTGTAACCAGCACTGGTCCATTTCATGGAACTACCTTTTGTGATGTCACAGGGATGCAAAATAGTCACCTTAACTCATTCTCTGCCAAAGACGTACTCTGACGTACTTTCATGTTTTGGCTGTTTACATTACATCAGACACTTTCCCAGCCTGTGACATTGTTTCAGGTCAAACTGATAAAAGGAACCCGCTAGTTTAGTATTTATGGGTGGAGCCTGTGGTCGAAACAGAGTCCGACCCAGAGTTCTCGGATGGCGACGATGGCGAGGAAGACGCCGTCGTTTTTGTTGTTGCTCCACGACGGAGCGCCAGGGCGAAGAAGGCTCCCCTTCACAGCGTTCTGATCCGTCTGACACAGATGAATCGGAGGAGGAGAAATGGGTGCCACTTGGAGAGAGCGATGACGATGGTAAAAAGTAGCCTATTTTTTGTATCGCGTTTGAGATTAAATGATCACACACACAACATTCGAGTATAATTGTCACGCATTGTTTATAACTTATGCCGCCGGCATGACTCGCTTCACGTTTCCTCTTGCCAGCTCTCCCTCTCAAGGGAGAGCTCTGTCACACTCAAGGGAGGGGGAATCACATGGATACGTCAAACGCGTCAAACCGCGTCACACACCCGTCCCCAGCAACCAAGGCGAAACATGTGTCACATAAACATTTCAAAGTTTACAGCACTAACGTAGCTATTGTGTGATCTTCTGTGCTAACGTTAGTTATGAGAGGTAACGTGACAGCAGGTAACGTTACAGCACTCGTTATTCCTGTGTGTGTGTGTGTGTGAGAGAGAGAGTGTGTGAGTGTGACCACATTCGTTCCATTTGTTTATGCTTTTATCAAGCTAAGCTAAAAATCCACATGGCAACTGTAAAAGTAAATTATTTATTTGATTTTGTGCACATATTTATCATACTTTGATAAATACTGCGGCCAAGCCTCATCTGTCAAGAAACCCCAGGGGCCAGACTCTCTCTCTCTCTCTCTCTGTAGCCGCTCACTGGGCGGGATGGACCGACACAGCTCCCTCAAATACATTCTCTTATTTTTTATTTTTTATTTATTTATTTGGGAAAACAAATACTGTATAATGTGTCTGATGTGTCACTGAGGCAAAAAATAAAAGGCTCAAAAGAGAGTTCTGCTTGAAACGGTGTCCTTCACTAAAAACCTCTTTTTCTCCTATTTCTGTTCCAAGGAGGGCATTTTTTAGTGAAAACAAGCTAACTTCCACTGCTTGTAACTAAACAAGGAAACATGGTCGAGTTTCAGTTTTTTACAAGGGGTAAGAAGAGAGTCTCTGCTTTATTGTGAGATATGTTGTGTAATTTTATTCCTAGCACAGAATATTCTGTGGGTCCTGGAAGATCAGGAAATATGCTCAAAATCCTGGCACTGGGAGCACACAGACCGAAATGACCCTGGCAGAGAATGAGTTAAGGTGAAAATTTTCAGCCCAAAATATGAGGATTTCTGAGTGGTTTTATGTCTGCCCTGGTATCTGTCACCTTTTTTCACTCTCCATGACTTTGCATCCCTGTGTGTGTCAGCCCCAGCAGAACATTCTCCTCTTGTGATGTCACTCCTGTTGTTATGTCACACGCCCATTTATAAAATGCCACCTTTTCCTCCATATTTATACCCTGGGGGCCTGTGGGGGGGGGGGGGGGGGTCTTTGTCTTTTTGGAGTGTTTTCACTGTAATCATGAGCCCAAAATGTCAATTCAGATTTTTTTTTAACCTGCACCATGCTCTTTAAGTCTTTACATTAACTCAAAGTTGAGTACGGTACACAACAAACTCACCACCGACATCGATGAAGTGTTTTACTGCCAGTCCAGATCTCGGTGCTGAGAGGGAAAAACGACAACAATTAAATTAAATTAAATATAATACTTGTATCTGCCTGCTGAACACAACTCACACTCACAGCCCACAGACAAACTGCACGAAGAATGTGGACTTGTTCACTCACCCACTCTGCCATAGCAACCAGATGGAACTGCTATCTGGATGTCTGTCTTCACAACGGCCTTGTCCATGGGACCAATGGAGTAATCATAGGCGCTGTCAGAATTCAGAAAATTATAATGTCCTTTAGTTTAAAAATCAGCACTGGATGAAAGGAATCATCACACCAACGTTACAACAACTCATGTGAACATCCTAAAATGGAGCAAGTGGGCAATGTTTGTTTGTTTGTCTGTGTGTTTCAATTTTTGGTAGTAATCGAGCGAGATCGAGATGCCTAGTAGTGATATTTTTAACACTCACTGCATAGGCTAACATTTGATTAAAAAACAAATTGCATAACGTTAGATCAAAACTAATGCTACCTTCTTGCGCATGCATGTAGAAATGAGCAACACATGTCAAGCATAACCAACCTGTACAGGTCGTAGCCTGCAGCTTTGGCTGACCCTCTGGTAGGCGTTGTGGCGTGCTCGGAAAGTTTAGCAAATTTGAGGACAGGTTTGAAATCTTCATGGGACTTTTCAGCCCTCGCCCTCTTCGGCGGAGAGACAGCAGAAGCATCTGTAACCTCTAGGGAAGGCATGTTGGCAAAGTGTGGTCAGTCAGAAGAACCGTACGCGGACCCTAAACGAGTAGGTTAATACTACCTATTTTAGTTACAAGAAAGGCCTTTAACGTTATGCTGATAATTTCAGCTTTCAGAATTGCACTCTCTTTGTTGTTGGTGGCTTGGCGCGCTCCTGTGGTGGTGTGTCCTGTCCTGCGGAAGTGAATTACCCGCGCTGGAGAGTTGCTCCTCCCACGTTACTTTAATCTAAAACGCGCGACTTGGAGGTTTGATCATATTGTTTCTAAAGTTTATTATATATGTGTATATGAGAATATAATGTGATGTGTATTATCCCCCATTGGGGGATAATACACATCTTTGGGGGACCCCCAAAGAACAATGAATTAAATAAGTCGCAAAGGACATATGCTGTGTAACTATGGCAACACTTCCGCCGTCGTGACCACGCTGCGCTTTGTGTATATACTGCCAGTTCTCGCGAGAAGGAATTTTACAAACAAGTCTAGTCTTCTGCTAAGCTTTGCAGACTGAGAGCACGAGAAAATAATCGAATAACGTTACTGTTTCGTCTCACTCCGATTGTTACAAAAGTCACGCTTGTGTTGCTTATCCGTCCAATACATGACAGGTAACGTTAAATCAGTGTTATATAACCAAGTGTATATATAATGCTAGGCTGGCTAACAAAGCTAGCATATTCCTATAGTCTCTTGCCTTTGGCTTGGGTGAGCATCAGAATGTGAAATTTCCTTCCTAAGAAACGTTGAGCAGCAACACAAACCGAAGAGCACGGTAAATGTAGACCCCGTAGCCTGTGCAACATACGTGTCTTTATTTCTTGCTAACAAATACACTGCTGATGCCATTCAGCTTCTTCTTCTTTAGTGTTTAATGGCGGTTGACATCCAAATATTGTTGCATTACCGCCATCTACTGGATTGTATTATCTTCTCAGTAGGCTCTGTCTGTCCCTGTCCCACTGTGACATCATCCATGATGTCATAAATCCCACTGTGACATCATCCATGATGTCATAAATTCCACTGTGACATCATCAGTGATGTCATAAATCCTACTGTGACATCTATCCCCAGCATAAAATCCCACTGTGACATAATCAGTGATGTCATAACTCCCTGATCCCACTGTGATTTGTGTCATAGTTCTGTGGAGCCCAACATGAGCCTGACCAAGCCCCTTCACACCGAGGGCCCCTGGGCACCTGTCCAGGTTGCCCTATGGTAGATCCGGCCATGCCCTACTGTACTCCGTATATTATATAATAGCTAATAATAATAATAGCTTCCTAGTAGTGCCGACAGGAACCTTGGGAGTTTGAGTATTTCATGACATGTTTTGCTTCCCAGGTGCGCTGGCTTTGCGTTGATCACTGACTGAGCCGCCACCTCCTGCATGTGTTTGCTCGCAGCGTGCAAGCAGTGCACCATGATAGTGAGATCAAACACACCCTGTTGTAAATTCAGTACAGGCTGTGGAAACACTGCTTCTAAACGGTTGTTTCACGCAGCAGTATCATTTTAACAGCCCCGGCTAAATTACTGGCTTCCGTAGTAGGACTATCATATCTTCAGATCTGCAATCGGACGTGGGAGACGGGTAGGAGTGTTTTGAACAGCCTTTCCCCCTTATTGCCTATGAGAAGGCTATGTGACCCTGACTGCTGCACGAGTATATTATAATATACAGAGTACAGTAGTAGGGTCACTTATGGGGCTAGTATAGATGCAGTTGATAGTGGACTAAACTTTAAAACCAGGTGATTACATTTCAGATTATACTGCAATTCATTCTAACAGGAGCTACACATTAGGCCACTACCTGCACTGCCTCCTGGTGGCAAGATCTTTCAGGGTGAACATCAATAATAGGTTTATGCTTCTTAAAGGCAATCATATTTTTCTTTCACTCATTTAGATTTGCCAGCTACCGTCATCTGGAGGAGTTCTGGAAACGGATTGAACCTGCAATGAAGAGAATGGTGCCTGCTGGCACACAGGCATCCACTTTCAGCACAACAGCAGCTCCTGACCAGGACCCTGCTGACCCACCTCCTCTCCTGACCAGGCCCCTGCTGACCCACCTCCTCTCCTGACCAGGCCCCTACTGACCCACCTCCTCTCCTGACCAGGCTCCTGCTGACCCACCTCCTCTCCTGACCAGGCCCCTGCTGATCCACCTCCTCTCCTGACCAGGCCCCTGCTGACCCACCTCCTCTCCTGACCAGGCCCCTGCTGACCCACCTCCTCTCCTGACCAGGCCCCTGCTGCTCCACCTCCTCTCCTGACCAGGCTCCTGCTGACCCACCTCCTCTGACCAGGCCCCTGCTGACCCACCTCCTCTCCTGACCAGGCCCCTGCTGACCCACCTCCTCTCCTGACCAGGCTCCTGCTGACCCACCTCCTCTGACCAGGCCCCTGCTGACCCACCTCCTCTCCTGACCAGGCTCCTGCTGACCCACCTCCTCTGACCAGGCCCCTGCTGCTCCACCTCCTCTCCTGACCAGGCCCCTGCTGATCCACCTCCTCTCCTGACCAGGCTCCTGCTGACCCACCTCCTCTGACCAGGCCCCTGCTGATCCACCTCTCCTGACCAGACCCCTGCTGATCCACCTCCTCGACTGGTAGGCATAGTTCTGAATCATAACTACATCATTTTGTTTTTACAAGCAGCTTGATGATAAAGCAGCACCCAAGAGAACACTGCTGTCTGTGCTAATTCAATCCAATTAAAAGCACATACAGTGGTGCAGCCCCACTGTACATATATTTATGCTGACCAGGCAATGATTATCATTAACACTAAAGCCTAATTTATGCTTTGTCTGCCGACACTTTTGAAATGGTCGCCGACAGAAATGAGGACTTGAGTCGACACTTTCAAGTGTCGGCGAGCAGCAGTGTCTGCTACCTGGTGAAATGTCTAGTGTCGCTGACTACGTCACGATGTGTCGCGCAAGTCTGATTGGCTATATAGACGGCACGCGCTTGACTTCCTTGTTTTGGTTTTTCACTCGATTGAAATGAATGAACGTGTCCCCGCTATTTTTATCAGCCTGTCCTTGATGTATGACTTTGTGAAAATCACAAAGAACGAGAGAGGAGGTGAGTTGTGTGTCGTTTATATGCGGCTGCAGCCAAGTACGTTACATCTTGCCTCTGAGGTGTTTTCACCTTCCTCTTGTCTTGGCTGTCTGCTTATAGCGTTCGAGTGTCACGTGACCATTGAACCGAGGCGAACATTCACTGAAGTATAAATACAACACCATGAGCGACACTTTCTTTTTCGTCTGCGACCATGTGCTGAGCGACACTTTCTAATAAGTATACGTTCTGACTTGTCTCCCCCCCCCCCCCTCTCATCTCCCACCACCAGAGCCGGTGCCTCCCATTGGTGGATGAGCTGTTCCTGTTCTTGCTGTATCTGTCACTGGCTCTGAAGGAGAAACATCTGGCTGATCGCTTCAACATCCATCGGTCCACAGTCAGCAGGATCATCAGGTCCACAGTCAGCAGGATCATCAGGTCCACAGTCAGCAGGATCATCAGGTCCACAGTCTGCAGGATCATCAGGTCCACAGTCTGCAGGATCATCAGGTCCACAGTCAGCAGGATCATCAGGACTTGGGTAAATCTTTTGTACACCTTATTGGGCGCTGTGGGGATATGGATGTCTCTCCTGAGACAATTAGAGCCAAGATGCCGAGTGTGTTCGGCGAGTCCTCTGACACCCAAGTCCTCTGACACCCAAGTCCTCTGACACCCAAGTCCCTGTTGACTGTGCAGAGATGAGATGTGAGATGCCTTCATCATCTGTACTCTTACAGAGTGAGATGTTTTCACAGTATAAATCCCACACGACCCTGAAAGGACTGATAGGCGTGTCACCGCACGGTGCCCGCTGCGTTTATTCCCTCGTTGTATTCCGGCTCTGTCAGTGACGAGGAATTATTCAGGGAATCTGGCATTATCCCTCTTTTGGATAAAGATATGGCTGTAATGGTAGACGAGGGATTCAAAATCGACGACCTGCTGCTGCCCTGCAAAGTTTACAGAGCACCTTTTCTAATTAGTGGTCCAGACTAACTTCTAACTGTTCAGTGGAATTCAAATGGTTTACCTGCCCTCCACTGAAATGAATCAGTATTCAAATTTCACATTCAGTGACGGTATTATCATATACAATTGAATTTCTATATCTTGTCCTTTACTTAGGCTACTGTCTACCCCATTGTTAGATCAGCACTGTCTTGCCTTTGACTTCTTGCCCTGCTGCATTGATAAGAAATTATTTTAATCTTTTGATGCAAGAAGGCATGATACTTTCCACATTTCACCTCTTCTTACACACCACCACAGCATGCCTACATCTACTCATAGTTTGTCAGTTGAATATGGCCTTACCCTAAAATGATCAGATATTCCTGTAAATCTACATCAAGATAATGGCATCTCCATTTTTTCTTTCCCTAATGTTTATGTAGAGGTCTTCTACTTCCTGAAACACTTGCGATTTCCCGAACCTGACGATATTGATTGGCCGGTCCTCCAGTACAGGCCAAAAACATTTCTGTCTGGCTTTAGCACTTCCAATTATCTAATGAATGATGACAACAAAAGTAAGAACAACTCACAATTTTATTCATTCTTCATATCAGGAAATTGCAATAATACATTCGATTAGGAAGAAGGACAGCGAGCCAAACCAACCGTACCAAAATATACAGAAGAATCAGGTCTACAGTCTCTTGTTTCAATTTTCTCTAAACAAATAACGGGCATGATGTGGAAGTAAAACAAGATTTAAAATATTCAAACAGTCTGGTGTGGAATAGATAAACAGCTTTATATTACAGCAATATATTTTACACACTCAATGAATATTAAAGCATAAAAAAAAAATCAATCCTTCACTACCACCAACAAACAATAATATTATTGGGTGATGCGGGTGTTTGTGTTGCAAAAGAAAAAAGAGCCACTGGTGAATTCAAACTTCATCTATTGACTTTAACTTATTGTACAGTTCCAGCAGTGGGCAGCAGTGGGCAGCAGTGGGCATTGCAGTGTAACTGTGACCCATTGGAGGCAGTATTGTATCTCTGCCTGTCTGTGCTTTGTTCATTGGACTGAGTTATGGCACTAAATGCACATTCCGGCGGTCTTCTGGCAGAAAACTGGAAACATTCATGTGTTCAGTGTCCAAAATGTGTTTTCTATATTCAGATAGAGCCTTATTTCTCACTCAAGAGTGTTCATAGTTCATGGCAGTAGTTGAATATTTACATTGGGATAGCCGTATGGTTTCACCCTAAAAAGGTGAACTTGTTTGCAAGCTGGCAGCCTCTCCACATAATAAAAGTAGGTTAATTCTTTACCAGACCACAACTCTTCGCAACCTTTTAAAATATAGTACTCAAGCAGATAGTTAACACAAGGTATGCTGTGACTGAAAATATCGATTTTTTTTATCTTCCCTTTGTCACGTAAGCCTGCACATTTCTAGTGCTGTTTTTTGGTCATGTTATTATGCATTTCCAAATGGAATAGTTCAAAAAAGAGGGACACATAAAATGATATACTGTATATTCCAGTGCAACTGGAGAATTTGTTTTTCAAAGGAACTTCAAATGAGGTGCATGAATAACCCCTCAACAAGAGGGAGACTGAATGGTGTCATCCAAGGTTCTGCACAGTCCATCGTTATGATCCAACCATTCGTGTCCTTTCTAGTAAGGTCAGTGGCGTGTGTCTCTGCCGTTCAGCCAGGGGGCGCTCAGGAGTAGAAGGTCAGAACACTTTTGTGGTTTCCTCTGATGAGCAGGGTGGGTGGAAGGTTCCTGGTCAGGACGTCCAGCCAGGCCATGTAGAGGTGATCAGAGACCGACTCCTTACGGGCGATGGGCATGCTCCTGCGGAGGGTGACGGGATACAGAGAATATTATGCAATAATAATAATAATAATAATAATAATAATAATAATAATAATAATAATAATAATACAGGACATGCTAATACATCTGTAAAACAAAGAGACCTGTACTTACACAATGATTAGATTGGCAGATCTAGAGTTTTCCTGAAGCAGCTCATTCAGTCGCACCTGCAGGTTGGTCTGTAAAGCAGAAGTCATTGTATCAACAACTGGATGCTTCACAATCAATGAATCCCACCCTGATTATGGTGTTAAACCACACATGGGCAAAATACGGCCCGCGGTGGATTTATTTATTTATTATAAATTTTTTTTTGTTTAAACAGTGCACCTGAACGCAACATGCAAGATACCCGCTGAATAAGTGTCCAAATGTTTATGTCATTCTGGCCAATACTCAAAGAAAAACAAAACAACCCCCGAAAAATCAGTAAAAGGCAGAATTATGTTAATAAATCTCATCTGCTACAGCCATTGGATTTGTATCACTATTATATCAGGAGATTAACAAGAAATTACCAATCACAACGGTGGAGAGGGTTAAAAATAGGGAGACTCCCGTGAAAATCATGAGTGTTGGCAGGTATGATCTCCAATGTGTGGCCCTTTGCTTACTTGATGTAAGTCAGTATGGCCCTCAGGAAAAAAATGTTGCCCACCCCTGTGTTAAACCCTCAAACAAACTAACATGTAATCAGCTGTAACATCTGGTAATCCTTTACTTAGATAGCACAATTTTGATGCTTAGCTAGCAGGTGTCAAATTGTCACTATCTTATCTGGTGAATCTTTCTACAGACTATGTAACTGTAACCCAGGCCTTAGCCAAACCCTAAACTTATCTTTTTTTTTTAAACTAACCCTAACCTCAGCATATTAATACTAACCACACCCCCTAAGATTAAACCTAGCCCAGATACTCAAATATCTATAAACTACTTTTCCACACAATTGTGATGATCTCTTGAAGCTCAGTCATTTAATCTTTATTGAGTGACACATTGATAGGAAGCTGAGTATCAACATTGGACAATCCAAATAAAGTATTTGACCTAAATGACCTAAACTAAAGTCTTAACTGAGGGTTGGTTGGTGGTTTTACCTTCTCGTCGAAGGTGTCCAGCTCTTCGTCAGTGATTTTCCAGGGATACTCCCTCTTCATGGCCTCAGCCCGAGCGCTTTCTTTAGTGTCCTCATGCAGACGGAAGGGCTCTATCATGTCCTCAAACATCTTCCAGCTGGAGGAGAGCAGGTCAGAAGAACATGAGCTGACTGTGGGAAATACTCATTTGTTATCATGTTACATGCTGATCTGGCGTCCACCAGTCAATGTCGCACCTGAGCGAGATTAGCATAGTTACCTGTCAGCGCTGGGTTTGACATGGATGTCATCAATAACGTTGATGTCACTGCAGTTAATTCTGAATTTGACCAATAGAGACTTCATCCTGCAGGAAAGATATGTTCGTTTAATTGAGTTCGTTTAGTTTGACGTTGCAAATTATTTACAGCTCAATGTTAACAGCTCAAGTGTTTTTTTTGCGGAGCATGAATTTGATATCTGCTCATATATTTGATATCTGGTCTTTCGATTTTACTATGGCAATATATTGGCCCACTTTATCGTCCGTCTATTAAAGTTAGTAGAGTCGATCATAAAACGTTTATGCGTTGATTTGTTTTCGTACTCACTCCTGTTTGTCCAGGTCACTGCGCCCGGGCAGCCCTGCGATGAAGATCCTCAGTTTACAGTCCTTCCACTTCTTCCTGGTGGTGAGGATGTACGGCAGCAGCAGGGTCAGACCTGAGAGAGAGAAGCTGTTTGTTTGTTTGTTTCATCATAATTAGCGATGTTCATTTTGAAAAATTTCCATAATCGAAAATCGGGAAAATTAACGATCAATTATCGATTATTGATCATTAATAATATATATTTTTTTTCTTTTTTTTTTTTTACAAAATGAATGCTTATGGCAGAAAATACGAAAGACAACGTGTTCTCCTCAATGAACTCTTTATTTCAATGTGTCTCCTCTCCAACACTCTGCTGTCCCCGGCGCATGCCGGTGTGATTTCCCCATGTTTAAAACAGTTTTGTTGGCACAAAGGCCCGTGCCCAGCCAGAAAACTAGAGACTATATGAAGCTCCACCTCACGTTAGTCGGCTGTGCAATGGAGTGGGGTGAGGAGGAACGAATTCCACCCAAACCTAGTCCACAAATTTTTTTTTTTTTTTTTTAATAACAATAATCGATAAAAATTCCACATGATCGATTCAATTCCTTAACGATCAATTATCGATTTTCGATAATTGATGAACATCCCTAATCATAATATGAAACCAGATGAAACGTGTTGGTTTTATTCAAAAGGTTTTCTGCCTTTATTTGTTACTTCTGCCAACTTGCCAAGGATGTTCTGTTTTTTGCCGCTGTTAATTTGCTTGCCTGTCTGTCAACAGGATATCTTAAAAACCTCCGTATCTCAAAAATAGATTTTAATGAAAGCCGGTGGACCTACTGGCCTTGGGCCAAGGAACAATTGATTCAATTTTAGTGGCGACCTGGATCTGGGATGATGATCCTCCCCCCCATAACCATCAGAGATATAGACTTAAATCCAAACCGTGTTTTAAGGGTCAAGAAATCAATTTAACTTAAAAATGAAATGATAGGAAGGATGTCTTTAGGTGTCACAGCAACTAGTCGAATTGTTCAGCGTTGACGTTTGTGCGTGCTGTTCTCTTATGCTGATGTTTTTTCTATCATAACGAATGTTTGATTGAATCTGTCGGTTGTCTGTGTTAGTAACAGAGAGGAAGTGACGTGGTGTCTCTGTGTTGTATCTGTATTGTATTGTAAGTTGTAACGGAGATAGTCTGTCGAGCGAGACTGCGGGCACAGTCTCTATGCTGCGTGATACATGATAGTGTGACAGACTACGAGGGTGATCAAAACCCACCTCCATCGTCGAACAAC
>NC_139645.1:2479050-2506550 GCF_964638095.1 Poromitra crassiceps | reverse complement strand
GAAAAACAACATGTTAGAGTTCCACCTCAACATCTCCTCTGGAGGGGGAAAAACAACATGTTAGAGTTCCACTTCAACATCTCCTCCAGAGGGGGAAAAGCAACATTATAGTTCCACTTCCAACCAGCTTGTTTCTAGTCTCTTCGAACTCCATGATACAGTATAATAAATGTATGTAATCATTATGAATGTGCTGTGTTACTTTACTCGCGATTCTTTGTGTTATTGAAGACTTCTGCAGAAGCTTTCTCTCTCTCCAGTCCGTCTAAACAACAGTAATTTGGTCGTTAATTTATCATCTTATTTGATGGATAGCCGACCTTCATAAGATACTTTGTATGTAATCAACAGGCCAAAGTGCCCTCCCTTATCAGTGTTATCATAGGCACTTGTCTGGGCTGTCATGAAAGAGCTAGGCTAGTTTGAGCTAGTTTGTTAAGAGTAGCCTACATCTGTTTATTTTTTTGTTTTTTTTAAGACTAGAATAGAAGTTCTTTCATAAAACTATCAGAATTCTGTTTCATGAATTCCCACATAGTATGCATTTTTCCACCCTGAGAATGGATGTATTTTGTTTCTATGGTGAAAGACCTGAGCTCTGCTCAGAATCTCAGCATAGCTGTCCCTGTGTGATTAATGTGCTGTTTCTGTATAGGACGGAAGTTTACTGCTTGCTTTGCAATTTTGATGTAATAGTTTTACTCTCGCAACCGTCTGGCTGCTGTAGTTCTAAACCCAGTCTAAACGTCTGGCTGCTGTAGTTCTAAACCCAGTCTAAACGACAACAAACAGCAGACACAGGAAACACTGCCAAGGGGGTGTAAAGAGCACCCGTGTGGGTGACCTGACAGTTTTAATTGGGGCAGATTAATTGTCCTAAGGCTGAGGCTATAGTTCAGTGATGATGTCATCAGTGATGATGTCATCAGTGTGAGGCTATATAAGTGAAGGGAGTATAAGTAGGTAGAATCGGGACGAACCAGACGGAGACGATGGCTTCCGCCCCTGGGCTGTGTGGGTGACCTGACGGAGCTGGATTTTTTAAATTAGGTGATTGCCCTAATTATGATGTCATAGAGCAGGCGAGGCCGCGACGTGATGTCATAAGAGCAGGTGAGCCCGCACAGCGGGCGAGCTGCAGGGCGGGCGAGGCTGGCATCTCGTGCGCATGTAATATAATATAATATAATATCAATATGGGATCTACACTATAGCACGGCCAATTTAATTATACCAGAAGTGAGAGACGAGTTAGCCTTCCACCTTATCTTCATATCCCTGCATCCAGTTTGTAAACCAAGGACATATTAGATGACATTGTCTAACCTGCAGCTCAATCTGAAAGGCCATGATGCTCCAGCTTATAGAGGGACGATATGCAGTGACACTATAAGAGCCTGATAGAAGCTAAGTCAGTTCTATAGGGAACAAATATTCATAAACTCTCAACATATTTTGGTGGTGCTGTTAACTAATGCCCGGCCTGTGACAGCTGAATCACGAGTTAAAATGCCTTGCTGTAAAAACAATGCAATTCGATAGAAATGATTAAACATTGGCGAATGTGACTGTATTTTGTAAGGACGGAAGTAATACAAAATCCTGGGAAATCCTTATTTTGCATCTACTGCAAACTTGACATTCTGGGAAAATGTTTGATTAGTTCCTTTAAAGGTGACATTTTGACAATGAAATATTGCCCCTCTGGCCTGCATCATTTTGTGTGAGCGATGAATGTGAATAGACGATCTATCCAGCAGTCACTTTATATGTGTAGCATTATTTTTTATGGACACCCACTCACAGTATTGAGCAGTACACTCCAGCATCCAGTCCATTAAGGGCCAGACACGGCTGCCTGCCCCTCTGTTTATATCAGAGGAATCTAATCACATTTTTACAGTGCGCCATCAAGTGTTAATGAAGTGAAGTTCTAGGCGCAATGGATTTATAGAAATTTAAACAGACTGATGAATCAATATATTTATTGCAATGCAAGTTTCGATAAATTAAATGTGTTGTAGTGCAGTGCCCATAGAGACTGGCAGTCTGATGCTATTATTATTCACCTTATTCTTTGCCCATACAAGGACACTTCTGCATGACGTCATTTTGTAATCGTCTTTCCGGTTTTAGACACGGAAGTAGATTACGCCTACCGTAGTCATTTTTAGACTTGTCAAAAAGCTGTTTTCAAGCCAAAAAAAAACTGTTTTAAAGTTTTAATATTTTTCGGGTGAGAACGTAACATATGTGACCAGTTTATCAGAATAACGCCTATTTGGAAATATTTAACGAGCAGCGAGGACCGGGAGCGCTGGCTGTGCTGACACCGGTCGGACTAGCTATCTGTCAAACCCTACTGTAGGCTACTGGCAGTGAGAAAACACTGTGGACGTGCTTTTGTAACTAACGTTAAATGCCGACCGGGTACAGCCATCGGCTCCTCGCAGCAGTAACGCTATGAACATGTAACTGAAGTTGGCCGCAGTTCATTCTGAATGTTGCCAAACTTCATTCATTATTATAGTGACGTTTTGTTTTGAAATTGGCCGCCAACTAGCGCTGAACCGGAAGAACAAATACAATTGCGTGTAACGCGGAAGAGAGAGAAAGTGGGCGTGGTGAATAAGGTGAATAGAATCAATCATTTACACCAGACAGTTAATCATTTGCATAATGTCATATTAGAGATCTTTTTTGGGTATTCACAAGTGGTCTTTAGCCATTTTACGAATACCAGTGAACTTGGTTGAAATAATATGATGATCTCATCTCACCAAAATTGACTTAAAAGGGACACTCAAAAAACAATGCTGATTTATGTTGCGCATAATCTCGCACATATCTGAAAAATGCAAACACTTTTGCAGACATTCATTTAGTTTGACAGTTATTGAGAGATGATTTGAATTCAGTTGTGCACCAGCGATGTCATTCAGCCACTTAATGAACCTGATGAAAATCACTGGTTGATTGAAACGTTGTTCCTTTTTATCAAATAAAGTCAAAAGAACGGAGTTCTGGTGCGCGGACCTACTTCCTTTAAATGCTCTACTTTTAACCCAGCACCCGTCGACGATGTGCGTATAGCCAAACTCTCTCTCCAATTCAGCCACTTAATGACATCCAGGGCCGGCGCCAGGATGAAATGACTGAGGGGGCGGTTATAACTGGGGAGGGGGCTGATTTTTTTTTTTTTTTTTTTTTTATATGATATTGTAAAACATAGGTTATATACCCGCTATGCCTATTTCTGGACTTTCTAACCATAATAACCTCTGAAAAGCGCAATAACAACACAAGAAAGACTATTCAAAATCTTTTTTTTTTTTACAAGTGAGGGGGCAGAAAATTTAACTGAGAAAGCAAAGCCCCCTTAGGCCCCCTCGTGGCGCCGGGCCTGATGACATCACCGGTCCACAACTTAACTCAAAGTAACTCTCAATCACTGTCAAACTAAATGAATGTCTGTAAAACTATTTAATGTTTTTCAAATATGTATGATTATTATGTGCAAAATGACTCAGCATTGAAAATCGCCGGAGTGGTCCTTTCACCCATTGATGCAGCATTTGCATGTATATCCCTGATTTGTGTGTGTATCCCTTTAAGACCGGTTCGCGGTCTTAAAGGGATACACACACAAATGTTGCATCAGGTATCAATGGGTTAAGCAGCTTATAGTTTTGCTGCTTGTTACTGTCAAAGCATAAACACAAACAAGAACGTGTTTGTAGCATAAGAGCTAACGTGTGTTCACATGAAGTGAGTGTGTTTGTAGCATAAGAGCTAACGTGTGTTCACATGAAGTGAGTGTGTTTGTAGCATAAGAGCTAACGTGTGTTCACATGAAGTGAGTGTGTTTAGCATAAGAGCTAACGTGTGACGTGTTTGTAGCATAAGAGCTAACGTGTGTTCACATGAAGTGAGTGTGTTTGTAGCATAAGAGCTAACGTGTGACGTGTTTGTAGCATAAGAGCTAACGTGTGTTCACATGAAGTGAGTGTGTTTGTAGCATAAGAGCTAACGTGTGACGTGTTTGTAGCATAAGAGCTAACGTGTGCCCACATGAAGTGAGTGTGTTTGTAGCATAAGAGCTAACGTGTGTTCACATGAAGTGAGTGTGTTTGTAGCATAAGAGCTAACGTGTGACGTGTTTGTAGCATAAGAGCTAACGTGTGCCCACATGAAGTGAGTGTGTTTGTAGCATAAGAGCTAACGTGTGACGTGTTTGTAGCATAAGAGCTAACGTGTGACGTGTTTGTATCATAAGAGCTAACGTGTGTTCACATGAAGTGAGTGTGTTTGTAGCATAAGAGCTAACGTGTGACATGTTTGTAGCATAAGAGCTAACGTGTGCCCACATGAAGTGAGTGTGTTTGTAGCATAAGAGCTAACGTGTGACGTGTTTGTAGCATAAGAGCTAATGTGTGTTCACATGAAGTGAGTGTGTTTGTAGCATAAGAGCTAACGTGTGACGTGTTTGTAGCATAAGAGCTAACGTGTGCCCACATGAAGTGAGTGTGTTTGTAGCATAAGAGCTAACGTGTGTTCACATGAAGTGAGTGTGTTTGTAGCATAAGAGCTAACGTGTGACGTGTTTGTAGCATAAGAGCTAACGTGTGCCCACATGAAGTGAGTGTGTTTGTAGCATAAGAGCTAACGTGTGTTCACATGAAGTGAGTGTGTTTGTAGCATAAGAGCTAACGTGTGACGTGTTTGTAGCATAAGAGCTAACGTGTGTTCACATGAAGTGAGTGTGTTTGTAGCATAAGAGCTAACGTGTGACGTGTTTGTAGCATAAGAGCTAACGTGTGCCCACATGAAGTGAGTGTGTGAGGATGGATGGAGAGAGAGGTTTTCATACGGACCTTCAGCCTCCACAATGTGAGTCATGTCCAGCCCCTGGTCCATCCTCAGCACCACCGCCCCGTACTCAAAGTCAAACGCATCACTGATGATCAACAACAACAACAACAAGGGAATTAGAACAACAGATCAACATGACAGGAAGCGCTGCTGTGTATTTTTTAATTATTGGATAAATGATTGTTATTATTAGTGATTATTATTATTATTGTGTGTGCGTGCGTGTGTGTGTGCGTGTGTGTGTGTGTGTGTGTGTGTGTGTGTGTGTGTGCATGCGTGCGTGTGTCTGTGTGTGCTTGTGATTTTGTACAACTATTAGTGAGAACAATTATTATTATTATTTTGCCTACTTGCATACTTTTTATTTTTTATTTTACCAGGGAAGTGAGGACATTTTGACGGGTCCTCTCTTTCTCACTCACTTCCAAAGGGCTGATTGAAGGTTAAGACTTCATTGGTTT
Organism: Poromitra crassiceps; assembly: GCF_964638095.1. Classification (NCBI taxonomy): domain Eukaryota; kingdom Metazoa; phylum Chordata; class Actinopteri; order Beryciformes; family Melamphaidae; genus Poromitra; species Poromitra crassiceps. Next base: position 2,501,217 of record NC_139645.1, on the reverse strand, counting down.
TAAGGGTTATAGGGTAGAATTGGCAATTGGGTTTAGCTCAAGGTAAGGGTTAGGTTAGGTTGTGATGGTTAAGGTTAGGTTAGGGTAAGGGTTAGGTTAGGTTGTGATGGTTAAGGTTAGGTTAGGGTTAGGTTAGGTTGTGATGGTTAAGGTTAAGGTTAGGTTAGGTTGTGATGGTTAGGTTAGGGTAAGGGTTAGGTTAGGTTGTGATGGTTAGGTTAGGGTAAGGGTTAGGTTAGGTTGTGATGGTTAAGGTTAGGGTTAGGTTAGGTTGTGATGGTTAAGGTTAGGGTTAGGTTAGGTTGTGATGGTTAGGTTAGGGTAAGGGTTAGGTTAGGTTGTGATGGTTAGGTTAGGGTAAGGGTTAGGGAATGCATTATGTCAATGAATGTCCTCACTAGCACGTGTGTGTGCTCTGTGTGTGCGTGCATGTGTGTGTGTGTGCACGTGCGTGCATGTGTGTGTGTGTGTGTGTGTGTGCGCGTGCGTGCATGTGTGTGTGTACAGTATGTGTGTGAGAGAGAGACTTACTGCAGCACTCCCACGTAGCTCTTCACCGCCTCCGCGTTCGTCGTCCTCCAGTCTGTTTTGAAGCCGATCATGAAGGTGTTGGGCTTCAAACGACCCAGACCCGACGCCTGTAAGGATAAATAACGCACAGCGCTCATAACATCAAGATACAACGTCAAACCTAAACCAGGGCCAGCACCGACACCAGGCCTGTAAAACCTGCTGTCCTAATTAACCGGAGGAGAAAAGAATCTTCAGAAAGCCGCGGACGAGACGGCTGTGAAGCTGAAGCGTTAATCAGTGCTAGCTTTTAATCCACCATGCCGTTTGAAGTCAGCCGTCCTGACAATCAAGCACCACCTTATCTCCATAGTGTGATAGCCAGAGCCATAAGAGTGTTAACTCTCTGGTCACTTCCCCCACTGCCTGCTGCAGCCCAGAGCCATAAGAGTGTTAACTCTCTGGTCACTTCCCCCACTGCCTGCTCCAGCCCAGAGCCATAAGAGTGTTAACTCTCTGGTCACTTCCCCCACTGCCTGCTCCAGCCCAGAGTCATAACACAGCAATAGATACTCAGTGTTGGAAGGAAGGATAGGGTCAATAAAAATGCTTCCTGCAGTATTTAATAGCAATATTACACTTTGTTTTAAAACATGAGAGGGTTTTGACCGCAATGAACACCAGAATATAAACAATTTGTACTGTTTGTAGTGTTTTAATTGGCAAAGAAAATCCTACATTTAACACATCATATCCTATAAGTAAGTGAAGTTGTGAACAGAAATTGTGCTCACCCACAGCTATATGGCATTTTACGTGCGATCGCTCTGAATCTTTCAGGAAGTGTAAAGAATTTTTTAATTAGGTAATTAGTGCTGACTAAAATGGGCGTAGTGGCTAATTAGTGGCCAAAATGACTCAAGACAGGTTCAGCACCATGGAGAGCTCCAGAGGAGGAGGAGCCAACAGGTCAGCGGAGTTATAATTGAAGTGAACTATGAAAACCCTCTGAGAAAGAGAGAGAGGAGAGGCTGCATGCCAACTCTGTGAGCGAAGCCTGACTAAAGGTTCAGTCACACAGGGACTGGTACGGGCCTTTTTCACAGTAGGCATTTTGTGTCTAAAAGGCAGGAGGGTAACACAGGTGCACCAAAACATTCATTCGGGTTTCCAACTTCCAGTCCATTTAGGTGTTCCAGTGCTGGGGCACCAGTTGGTTGCACCTGTATTTACCCTGCCTTTTAGACACAAAATGGCGGCTGTGAAAAAAGGGCCCATTCTGCCAGTTGTGAACAGTTTCAGTAACATATCCCCCCCCTTTAAGACTATAAAGCAGTCTTTGGTCCGTTGTCATTTTACGTTTCTATCCATACACTAAAATTAGTATTTATAGTATTTATATTTTGAGTATTTATATTCTAGTTTTCATGTCCGTCAAGTGCTGAATAACCCCCATGTAAAAACGGAAGTGTTATTTTGCTTCCACTAGTGTATCTGGAATCAAATCAAATCACTTCCAAATAGTAGTATATCTCTAATCTTATCAAATATAATCATTTGTTTTTGTTCAGTGTAAGAAATGTTTGCTAACTCATGAGCATGCTAACCTGTAGCAGGGTCTCTGTTCCTCTCCTGAAGCTGTCACAGGCCACAGCGGCGTAGAAGGCCTTGCGTTTCTTCTTGTTGAGCCACAGCTGGTTCTTCTCCATGCCAGCGCTCATCTCCTGAAGGACCTCTGACCTCCGACCCTGTAGAGGTCACAACATGTCTGGGTCACCGTCTGTCAAAACAGCTATGTGTGTGACTGTGTGTGTGTGTGTGTGTGTGTGTGTGTTCGTGTGTGTGTGTGTGTGTGTGTGTGTGTGTGTGTGTGTGTTCATGTGCGCGCGTGTGTGTCTGTACTTGAGAGAGAGCGAGAGACCACCACCGCCACCACCTGTTTCATATTCAGAAGACATAATTGGCTCTAAACTAGCGTATCCAGACAGTTGAAATTTGAATAAAGATTTGGGGATCTTTGAGTATGACTACGAGTTGCTTTTGTAGTAACAATTTGTCCACGCTCTTGCATTTACAAATCACGGAGGTCAATAAAAGCTTACCACAAACACTTCCGCGGTGAGACAGAGGCCATAGTTCTTAGTGAAGGAGTGAGCCAGGTCGAGGAGAGCTGGTCTGCACCTTGCTGATCCGGTCAGTACCAGCACCTGAGGCCTGGACAAAGGAATCATATGTTACAACATAGAATTTTAGAATATACATATTTTGCATAGTATACTATCCTGTGAGACATGGCAAAAACCTCCATCTTAACAGATTATTTACTCTCATATTTAGCCTTAATATAATAAAAATATAATAATAATAATAATAATAATAAATCGGGATAAGGCAGATTAGGACACTACAAACAAGTCAAGTGAGATTATCCAACCTCATTGTCAGATTTTCTCACTCACATGAAAATGACAATTTTAGGACTCAACAATTAGTTGACTAAATGACAAAGATGGGTATTCTTCTGTTTTGTTTTGCTACCTGAAGTTCTTGACGTGCTCCTCGGTCCTGGACAGAGACAGAGTATTGTTGACTGAGCTCACAAACGTCACCGCCTGTGTGGACGAACCCCAGTTCACATCTAGAGAGGAACAAGTGAAACAGGTGAGTGCCACCTAGCGTTCAGGCGTATGTGTTTGTGCGTACACACGCACACAGCGGCACACACACACACACACACACACACACACAGCTCACCTGGCTTCTTGACCGTGACGTAGATGTAGAGGAGGATCTCGATGCCGTACGTGAGGAGAGCAGCCCACCAGTTGATAACAAACATGACGCCACAGCAGAGCAAAGCCCCCAACAGGGACAGCCACATGTTGTAGAATTTATAGGCTGGTCTCCATCCTGGGCAAAGCATCACAGAGAAACGACAAAATTAAATCAGTAACTTGTATCTTTCCCATGAAAATCAGTATTTTCTTTATGGAATTCTGATAGCAGAGTGATTGGCCATTCTGTCATGTTTCAAAAATATTCACTTCTACAAATTTCCTGAAAGAAGTGAAAGCTCATTGGAGGAATGATCTCACCCCACTGACACTTTAGTCACTTGTAGGATGGGTGTCTGTGCACCTGTGTCTGTGCACCCGAGGAGAGGACACCTACCTGTCTGTGCACCTGTGGAGAGGAGACCTACCTGTCTGTGCACCTGTGGAGAGGAGACCTACCTGGAGACTTGGCGTAGGAAGCATGGAAGCAGGAGAAGTTGATGAGAGCATACGACGCCAGGAAGAAGTTGGAGATGATTGGAGCGATGACGTTCAGATCACCTGCAGGGAAGTGTCAAACCAGGATCAGACTGGAAGATTTAGCAGAGATGCTTCCTTATACACAGCAGGAAATAATATCCACCATTTAGTTTGGTATTGAGTCGAAAAAATCTTATTCTTAAATCAAATGGGATATCTGCCAACTGGACAGCAGCAGAAGTTAATACAAGACTACAGCTTTGTTATGATAGATTCTTTTTTGCAGTGCAAAGAAACAGGCAGGCATTAAACTGACCGATGGCAATGAAGGCCACAGAAATGATGAAGGTGAGGACATAGCCGCGGATCGGCTCATTGTTCTTGCCATAACCCTTGGCAAAGAAGTGCAGGGCCGTGTAGATGTTGTCTTTGCACAGAGCCTGAGGAAACACAGAGCCGGAGAAGGATCAGTGCGAGCCTTCCTTAGCTGGTCTTCCGTCAGTGTAGCTCTCCTCTCTAGAGAAGGATCAGTGTGAGCCTTCCTTAGCTGGTCTTCCGTCAGTGTAGCTCTCCTCTCCAGACTATTTTCTTTGCAATCCATAAAAAAGTGTGTTCCACTGACCTGGAAGACTTTGGGAGCGCTGACGAGGGAGGCCAGCGCTGAGGAGAGGGTGGCGGAGAAGGTTCCAGCAATGATGAGGGGCCCCCATCCTGATACCATCGTCATCACCTGGACCAGAGATGAGGAGAGGAGAATTGTGTTAACAACACCAATGGGTGAGCCCTTTATTATGCGAGGGAGGAGATCAGTTATATAACAGTATCTCAGGCTCGGAACGCTGCGTACCTGGAAGTTGTTCATCAAGCCATATTCGCAAATCACACCTCCTGGCTCTGTGCAGGAGGAGAAGTTATAGCCCAGCTCACAAGCAGCTAACGCTGGACCTTCACACACATGGTCTGGGTTGATGGTGGAGTTGATGAAGCTTTGAGTGAAGTTTCCTGTGGCATCACGGACAACAGTGGCCGCTGACCAATAGGAGAGGAGAAGAGACAGTGCTTAGGAATGATTTCTGATATATTTAAGAACTGAATTTACAGATATACTGTATTCTCTCCTACTTGCATGTTATCAAGACAAATCAATGCGAACTTGCTAATGCTAACTGTGATCAATTGAGCAATAACTAAGGGAGGCGGGGCAGTCCTCTCTATAGGTTGAGGCCACGTCTCGTCATAGACGCTGGTTTAGCTGGCTCAGCCTGGCTGGGGGCGTGGTCAGGGTGGGGTAAAAACCCCCGTTCTATCCATTCAGCAAAGTTAGAATTTAGCTGATAGCCCAGCCCAGGCAGACACGATCGGGGATTTAACCACCGCAGTAAACGCACATCTGAGCAGACGTCTTGTGTTCTGCTCTAGAACCCCCAAACCTGTAGTTTAGAGCCGCAGCACCGTCTTTTGGTGAGTCAGCCCATGAGATATATGGGCGGTTTTACCCCACTCGCGCGCCAGCCGTTTAACATTTTGTGGGCGTTCCCAGACATGCCGACTGTCTCTATAGTGAGATACTGTGATTTATATAGAAAGTACAACTGTAAACACGTGACGGCTAAATGCTTAGAATAAGGTCCCTATTGTTGAATTGCATTGGATATTGTACCTACCGACACAGAGGCCCACAGCCAGGTAGGTCACACCGGTGATCAAGATGGCCAGCAAGGTGCCTTTAGGAATGGCTGCTTGGGGATCCTGCAAAACAACATACATCTGCATTAGAAGAAGCGCTCATATTCAAGATGAGGAAAAACAGGAAACCTTTATGGCAGGGCAGTCAGGAGGAAATAATATAATGTTCTTCTAAAAATGTAATTGCAAAATGTCAACTAATGTGGAAAAATAAAAGTCTGACACTGCGGGCCCCCCCTCGACCCTAATATATATATATATATATATATATATATATATATATATATATATATATATATACTGTATATATACCGTATATATATATATATATATATACTGTATATATATATATATATTAGGAAAGTTACCTTCAAGTCCCCAGAGATGTTGGCTCCAGCCAGAATACCAGTAGCAGCAGGGAAGAAGATGGAAAACGCAGAGAAAAATGACTCTCCAGCTCGAAAGTCCGGTGGAAAGTTCTCTAAAAATATTCCCACTGTGCAAAAGAGAAACAGGAGACAGAGGGAGAGAGAGAGAGAGTATTTAGGATGGAGGTGAATGTGTGTCAAATATGAATCATTTTTAAGTGACGTTGCTTTTCTGAAGATCGTCTCTGTTGTGTGTCCTCACAGTCGTAGTTGAAGAAGCCTTCCGTTTTCTTCTCCGTGGTCGCAGGAATGAACGTTCCCGCAAACACGTTCACGATGGCCGCCAGCAAGATGACGAGCAAGATAATCTGCGCCTGTGTGGGGAACAGATGGTAATCTTGTCTCACAGTCAGGGAATATTGCAAAAAGAAATCTGATAACAAATTCCTTACCAAGAACATTCTTCGCCAATGTGTTTGTAAAGGTGTCGACTAAGATAGATCAAAAGGTGCTTTTTCAACTCCCATAGGAAAACCTGTGACAGCTGCTGAAAGTTTAAATTATACAGGGGAAATTGAAAATGTTTAATTCTGCCTGAAGCAGCTCGTGAGGGAGGGGAGGGGCCAAACTAGGGGCGTTTCCATGATTCTGAATCGATTGCAAGCGTTTGTCTTGCGCCAAAACCACTCCTTGTCGAGAAAACGGCCTTGGTTTGGCCTACAATGCTGCACAGTACATGGTCTCTGGGACTTTTTGGCTCAAGGAATTCAGAATGTATGTTGTTTTGATTATTTAACCTATTTTTGACCTTCAAAGACATCCGATTTTCAGCCCCGGAAGGTCAATTTTTCAAAGTCGTTGTGGAGCCTTTGTATTAGGCTCTAATGAAAGCTCTGCTGATGCCGAGTTGCGTCATAAACAGTCACACCATGTAAGTAAGTACACAGAGGTCATGTTTGTAGTTCACGAGGAAAAAACCTTCGCTCTCTATGGTCACTAATTTCTCCTCTATGGTCACACTTCAATTGAATTCATTCAGAAACGTGTGAGCATAGAGAGAAATTAGTGACCATGAATCACAAACATTGATTTTATTTTATTTTTGACCTCTGAGATGACCTCTGTGTACTTATATATAGTTTTACTATTTATAACTCAACTCAGCATCAGCAGAGCAGAGCAGAATATAAAGGCTCTCTACGACGACTTTGACAAATTGACATTGCGGAGCTGAAAATCGGATTTGAATGTTCCGGGCAGCAGCTGTCACGGGTTCTCCGAGGGGAGTTGGAAAAAAACAAACACTTTTTGATACGTCTCATTAGACACCTTTACAAACACATTGGTGAAGAAATGTCTTGGTAAGGAGTTTATTCCCAGATCGGACAGATATCTGATAATATCCCCTGACTATCACAGTGGATGAAAGTTAGGGTCAGAGGTTTGACCTCGACAGGCTCTCTGAATAGTGAACCTGCAGCATCGTGCACCAGGCTCTCTGAATAGTGAACATGCAGCATCGTGCACCAGGCTCTCTGAATAGTGAACATGCAGCATCGTGCACCAGGCTCTCTGAATAGTGAACATGCAGCATCGTGCACCAGGCTCTCTGAATAGTGAACATGCAGCATCGTGCACCAGGCTCTCTGAATAGTGAACATGCAGCATCGTGCACCAGGCTCTCTGAATAGTGAACCTGCAGCATCGTGCACCAGGCTCTCTGAATAGTGAACATGTAGCATCGTGCACCAGGCTCTCTGAATAGTGAACATGCAGCATCGTGCACCAGGCACTCTGAATAGTGAACATGCAGCATCGTGCACCAGGCTCTCTGAATAGTGAACATGCAGCATCATGCACCAGGCTCTCTGAATAGTGAACCTGCAGCATCGTGCACCAGGCTCTCTAAATAGTGAACATGTAGCATCGTGCACCAGGCTCTCTGAATAGTGAACATGCAGCATCGTGCACCAGGCTCTCTGAATAGTGAACATGCAGCATCGTGCACCAGGCTCTCTGAATAGTGAACATGCAGCATCATGCACCAGGCTCTCTGAATAGTGAACCTGCAGCATCGTGCACCAGGCTCTCTGAATAGTGAACATGCAGCATCATGCACCAGGCTCTCTGAATAGTGAACATGCAGCATCGTGCACCAGGCTCTCTGAATAGTGAACATGCAGCATCGTGCACCAGGCTCTCTGAATAGTGAACATGCAGCATCGTGCACCAGGCTCTCTGAATAGTGAACATGCAGCATCGTGCACCAGGCTCTCTGAATAGTGAACCTGCAGCATCGTGCACCAGGCTCTCTGAATAGTGAACATGTAGCATCGTGCACCAGGCTCTCTGAATAGTGAACATGCAGCATCGTGCACCAGGCACTCTGAATAGTGAACATGCAGCATCGTGCACCAGGCTCTCTGAATAGTGAACATGCAGCATCATGCACCAGGCTCTCTGAATAGTGAACATGCAGCATCGTGCACCAGGCTCTCTGAATAGTGAACATGCAGCATCATGCACCAGGCTCTCTGAATAGTGAACATGCAGCATCGTGCACCAGGCTCTCTGAATAGTGAACATACAGCATCGTGCACCAGGCTCTCTGAATAGTGAACCTGCAGCATCGTGCACCAGGCTCTCTGAATAGTGAACATGCAGCATCGTGCACCAGGCTCTCTGAATAGTGAACCTGCAGCATCGTGCAACAGGCTCTCTGAATAGTGAACATGCAGCATCGTGCAACAGGCTCTCTGAATAGTGAACCTGCAGCATCGTGCACCAGGCTCTCTTAATAGTGAACCTGCAGCATCGTGCACCAGGCTCTCTTAATAGTGAACCTGCAGCATCGTGCACCAGGCTCTCTGAATAGTGAACATGCAGCATCGTGCACCAGGCTCTCTGAATAGTGAACATGCAGCATCGTGCATCAGGCTCTCTGAATAATGAACCTGCAGCATCGTGCACCAGGCTCTCTGAATAGTGAACATGCAGCATCGTGCACCAGGCTCTCTGAATAGTGAACATGCAGCATCGTGCACCAGGCTCTCTGAATAGTGAACATGCAGCATCGTGCATCAGGCTCTCTGAATAGTGAACCTGCAGCATCGTGCACCAGGCTCTCTTAATAGTGAACCTGCAGCATCGTGCACCAGGCTCTCTGAATAGTGAACCTGCAGCATCGTGCACCAGGCTCTCTGAATAGTGAACATGTAGCATCGTGCACCAGGCTCTCTGAATAGTGAACCTGCAGCATCGTGCACCAGGCTCTCTGAATAGTGAACCTGCAGCATCGTGCACCAGGCTCTCTTAATAGTGAACCTGCAGCATCGTGCACCAGGCTCTCTGAATAGTGAACCTGCAGCATCGTGCACCAGGCTCTCTGAATAGTGAACATGTAGCATCGTGCACCAGGCTCTCTGAATAGTGAACATGTCTCACCTTGGCCTCCCATTCCATTCCAGCAACTGATATGCCCAACAGCAGCACCACAGTGATGCAGCCAATGATCCTGATGTCATTTAATTCATCCACCATGACGATATTATTGTCCTGCCAGGGATAGAGACAAGGTTAGTGGGAGTAAAATACTTCAATAAAAGTCAAGGTTTTAGAATGAGCAGTAGAATCTACTTGATCTACAATGTAGATGTTCTAGTGGCACTAGCCCGTATACTGTTGGGGAGTTTAAACTCGAACAATGCAACATCTTTTATGAGCTTATGGTATGGTTTGAATCTGAAACCTTATTCTGCAAAAGATGTACGTACACATAACTGCTGAACTGTAGTGGAGTAAATGTCTCACAATCTAAAGTGGAATTACTTTTTTTAAATCATATTTTTGTGTGCAGCATGCAGGACACAACCCTTAATCCGGCTTCCCACCCGCAGACACGGCCAATTGTGCTTGTATGGACTAAGCCGGAGGTAACACGGGGGCTCGAACCTGCAACCCTCGTGTTGGTAGGCAGGGAATCTACCGCTGCACTACCCGGACGCCCTCAAGTGGACTTACTCAAGTAAAGTACCAGTACCTCAAATTCGTGCTTAAACATAATATGAGTTAAAGTACTTATAGTTATTTTCCACCTCTAGTACAGTCAGAGTTTTGGGAATGGGATGTCTTGTGGGTTCCTGCATTCTATGATCAGTAAAAGCTCACGTACGACGAGTAAGTCCACCATGGTCTCTGCAAAGCCCACCACATACATGGCTACAGCCACGGCGTTGGCAAAGGCAAAGATCAGACCGATGGAGCCGCCAAACTCGGGGCCCAAACTGCGAGATATCATGTAGTAAGCCCCTCCTGAAATGACACAAGTGCGTGCACGCAGACACACGCACGCACGCACGCGGGCACGCACACACACACACACACGCACACGCACACACACACACACACGGTATGATATAATAAGGTTATATCGTTATAGTGGATCAATTTCAAACAATCCCTAAATTCTAAAGCATAAATAAAGTTGGAAATAAGGTCCAGTTTGTAAAAAAAAAAAAAAAAATATCCTTTAAAGAATGTAAAATATAGAATTGTTTTGCATACTGTATCTTCCATTTGTGCTATTTGATCGTTTTATGTCTTTACTATTATTCCAAAATGTAAAAAAGATAAACAAAGGCCAAAAAAAAAAGGAAAAAAGTGTGTCCAAACGTTTGATTGACTGGTAGTGTGTGTTAGTGTCCTCTAGAGAGAGAGTGGCGTCAGCGGAGGACCAAAATGCGTGACTCATTAGCCAATGAAAAGCCAGGAAAGGGTCTTGCGCTACTTTTGCATGCTAAAATAAAGCTGATAATGTACAATTTGATTCAAGGAAAAAAAAAAGTTCAAAGTACAACACAAACTGTCCATTTTGCTGCAACTCGACAGTGCTGCTTAATCCAGGACCTTACTTCCTGGAACTCTTGAGAGTAAAAAACGGGTCCATTGGAGTGAATGGAGATGTCGCAACTCTTCTTACACGGCTCTGGTGTGTGTGCGTGCGTGTGTCTGTGTGTGTGTGTGTGAGTAGATGTGTGTGTGCGTGCGTGCGTGTGTCTGTATGTGTGTGTGTGTGTGAGTAGATGTGTGTGTGTGTGTGTGTGTGTGTGTGTGTGTGTGTGTGCGTGCGTGTGTCTGTTTGTGTGTGTGAGTAGATGTGTGTGTGCGTGCGTGCGTGCGTGTGTGAAGTGAACCATGATGCGGTGTAGGTGGACACAGCCGTCTTACCTCCTCTGACGACTCCATTAGTGCAGATGGCTGACATGGACAGCCCCGTGATCGTGGTGACCACACAGCTGAGGGCAATGACCACCATTCCCAGACCTGCAATACACAACATTGACCACCAGCTCAAAATATTTTCCTTTTCCATTTGCAAGTGAAGTATCTGCACTGCACCCGAGCCACTAGGTGTTTAACCTCGCGTCACCAGGGCCTCCGTTCACAAGTGATTTTGTCACCCTGCCTGCTTCCTGTCTAGAGCCCGCCCTAGACAGGAAGTAACAGCGGAAATAGCTTGTTAACTTGACAATCAGACACAACGAATCAGAAAATAAAACGGCAAACAACAAAACAAAAGATGAACGTACCGAACAAAGTTTTTGAAGAAGTTCTTGTAGAAACATCGCGGATTCACAATATCACATCTTTTAAGTCAATACAGAAGCTTTACTTTTCTAACTAATGGCCAGTTGATGGAATAGTTATAACGCTAGTTGTCTGTCCGCTGTTATCGATAATGGAGGATCAAGTAGCCTACAACAGTTGAAGCATCTCTGCTGCCTGTGCTGGGAAAGTCATGGACATTGATCATAGATTGCAACTAGGTGTTAGATTTGACAGCTCAGTCGAGTAGTCATTGGCCGCGCAGTTAGCGGGTATATAACCTATGTTTTACGATATAAAAATATCATATATAAAAAAAAAAAAAAAAAAAAATCTAAGTCATTTCATCCTGCCGCGCACTCTAAAACATTCTGGTTGTGAAATAAAAGCCCTCCTCCCCAGAGAGTCACCTCTCAAACACCTTGAGAATAAACACGGAGCAGCAGCCTGCTGGACCAGGCTGGTTTACCTGTCGCCTGTCGCCTGGGGCTGTCTCTGCTTCTCCAAATCATTTAGTTACGCTCCGTGAGCAAAAGCTGCTGCAGGTCGATATATAGGTTCTTAAGCAATGAATGAACACATCATGAAGACACACACACGCACGCACGCATTCACACGCACACACACACACACACACTCTCACACACACACACACACACACACACACACACTCTTTGTGGAGGTTTGGCTCTCTGAGTCGGTGATTTCATTACAGTAGTTCAGTTGAATCTGCCCAAAGTAAATCACTCTGCTGATGAGTGGAGGATATAATCCAGTCCAGCTCAGATGTGTCACAAACCAAACAGGACTTAGAGGAAGCTTACAATATATTTACAGTATATATAGCCTATATATTTTACATCTATATTTTTGGCACGGTCTGATTGGTTAGGCCCCATGTTTGTCATAATGTTTGAACGGATGATTGGCTGAGGCCTAATTTGAGGGCGGGCCGACCTAGCACTCAGGGGTCATATATATAGAGTACCGCAGGGATGACATATTTTTGTAGGCGTATATACCCAGAAATGGCCGCCATAAGTGACCTAACCACTATAGCTGGGGCACCATGACAGCATAGGCTATATTGTCAGCAGCTTTCAAGGCATGTTCACACCAAACATCAGACTTAACCGCGGTGTGCATGGTCGGTGCCAGACAGTATCTGCAACTACTGATCTCCTGGGAGCAGGATCAGTGTCTCGAGGTCACACAGAATTGTGTGAGGAGAAAAACAAACCTCCAGTGAGGGAGGGCAGTGTTGATGAGAGAGGGGTCAGGTCAGAGGTCAGAGGAGAATGGCCAGACTGGTTGGAGCTGACAGTAACTCAGATAACCCCTTCACAACTGCGCTGAGCAGAACAGCATCTCAGAATATGCAACACATGGAACCCGGCTGAGGTCGATGTCACTTTGGTAGCACTCAGGTACACTGCTGAAAGATGATACCTGCCCAGTATTAGCAAGGTGAAAGGGCTCAGTGAGTGTATAGTGACTGTCTTTTGGATCTTTGAGTACTATATACGTGAATTTATCATTATGTGTTGTATGTCTGTGATATGCAAAAGGTATATTTTCACATACTAATTGTTGTCATCTGTACCATTAAACTAAAAGAGATCCAAATAATAAAAAAACAAATATGTAGGCCTCAGGTGGCCTGGATAGAGTGATATGGTTTTGCTGATGGAGAGGGGAGATTGAATGTGCTTATGGTGCGTTCCTTTATCGCAAAATAACTGGGATGTTGAGGCTAAATGACGTCACATCCGTTTTGTTAGCGTTCCATTTGCAGAAAAGTTGAGCTGGGAAGTTCACTGTTCATTGGTCAGATCCAGTCCCTAGCCAGGCTAGCCATTGTTAGCAATAACAGTTGATAACATGGCATTTCGCGGCATTTTGCGCATACAAACACTGCAGCCTCATGTCCACACAGATAGATGTTATGCAGTGCTGTGTGTACAGCTGATTGAATGAAACGCAAACAAAACAGAAGTGCTAAACAACATTACTACGATTATAACGACTGTTGTTGCGCGGCGCAGCCATCTTGGATTTTTGAGGTCGGGGCTGCTGAGGCTCCTACGAGTTTTGGAATGGGAAATACCAGCTCTGATGACGTCACCGTCCCAGCTCATGACCTTTGAAGTCGTAAGATTACCAATTCCCAGTTATAAAGGAATGCACGATTATGGTTAGGGTGAATAGGCCCCTGTCCCTCCCGACCCAGCCAACATGTACAGCTGTCTCACTCACCCCAGCCAGCCTGTCCAAACACCCAGGACAGACCTCCCGACCCAGCCAACATGTACAGCTGTGTCACTCACCCCAGCCAGCCTGTCCAAACACCCAGGACAGACCTCCCGACCCAGCCAACATGTACAGCTGTGTCACTCACCCGAGCCAGCCTGTCCAAACACCCAGGACAGACCTCCCGACCCAGCCAACATGTACAGCTGTGTCACTCACCCCAGCCAGCCTGTCCAAACACCCAGGACAGACGGATGAACAACATGACCCCCCAGATGTTCAGCATGCATCTCACCTGTGGAAGACAGCAAACAGGCACAGAGCTCAGTCTTCAGTTCAGGGTCATGGTTCATTATCGTTTCATATGAGGGTTAGGAACAGTGGTCGCATTAACCGAATATTTGTCTTGTAAAGGTAATAATAATAATAATAATAATAATAATAATAATAATAATACAATGATAATAATAATAATAATAATACAATAATAATAATATGAATAATAATAATATGAATAATAATAATTACAACAATAATGATGATGATGATAATAGTAACAACAATAATAATAACAACAACAACAATAATAATAATGTATTTTACATTTTTTGTAAACAATGACAGAAAAGTCTGAAGGCTGTCTGTCACTTTAATAATAATAGGTTATGACAGAATTGTTTACGAGCCTGTCTGTCAAGATGACAGGCAGGGAGAAGGTCTAGCTCTAGCGCAACGACCTCTGGATAGGAGAGGGAGTTATGTTGATGGAATGCAGCATCTTTGGATAGCAGATGGTGATCTAACTCTGGACTACAGTGTCAACGTAGCTTATCTGAATAGTTTGTCATATTGGGATAAATAAGGGACAAATAGAGGCACTTAGAGTGACCGAACAGCACCGGTGCCAGCAGAAATGATTAGCCAGCACGGCTACTGTGTCACTGTCAAGCAAATGGAAAGTAGCCTATATAGAGAGGCCAAAGTGGAACGTCACTTCCTGCTTCAGCACTGTACCAGAGATTTTCATCCGCCATTTATTTTCCCATAGACATTTGGTAAAATGCGTATAAAATAGTTGTACTTGTTCAAACCAAATGGTTCAGATATATTTAGAAACAGGAGAGATCACATAACATTTCACTTGGACCAAAACTTTAAAAAACTACATTGAAAAAATATTTTCTTTAAATCCGCATTTTTTTTTTAAATGTTTTGGTCTGAGTGAAATGTTATGCGGTCTCTCCTGTTTCTAAATATAGCTGAACCGTTTGGTTTGAACAAGTAAAACTATTTTTATACGCATTTCACGAAATGTCAATGGGAAAATAAACTGCGGAAGAAAATCTCTGGTATACAGTGCTGAAGCAGGAAGTGACGTTCACTTTGCCTCTCTATTACTCCCAGGCTCTGCTCTTGTAAGTCCCCGTTGGTCATGCTGTGTTAATGCAGGTCGTGCAGAGCCTCCTCGGGTCCGGGGGCACAGTTACCCAGAGAGACCCGCTCCTATAAAAGCAGGGGGGAGTCCCCCATGACTCACCAGGACCCCCTTTATCCAGCCAAACTTGACCACTCCTTTGTTGGGGTCAGTGGGGAGGGCAGACTCCAGGTCGTCAGAGGGGGTCCCCGCGCTCCCCTCCCCGTCCTCATCCTCCACCGTGTCTGGCACTGAAATCCCTCCATTGTGCTGGAGAGAAGCAGAGGCAGATACACAAGCAACAAAACCATATAAATGTGTCTTGATAGAGGATCAGATAGGATATCCATTTATCAGCAGCATACACACATCAACATACATGTCATGATCATACAAAAAGAGGGTTAACACGGCTAGATCAGGGCTATTATGTGGACATTGTTGTTGGGGGGGGGGGGGTGGGGGGCAGAGCGAAGTGATTTATGTCCTGAAACTGTCACGAGCAGTTACAGAGTGTCCTTGCATGTGGAGTGTGTGTGTGTGTGTGTGTGTGTGTGCGTGCGTGTGTGTGTGTGTGTGTGTGTGCGTGTGTGTGTGTGTGTGTGTGTGTGTGTGTGTGTGTGCGCATGTGTGTGCGTGTGCATGTGCATGTGGAGTGTGTGTGCGCGCGTGTGTGCGTGTGCGTGCGTGCGTGTGTGTGCGTGTGTGTGTGTGTGTGTGCGTGTGTGTTTCTCCCTCTGCGATGCACAGGAGAGAGTTGGGGATGGAGGAGGAGATGAGCCCCGTGTGCTTTGATTCTGATGGAGATTGATAAAATGTTGGTGCAGCCGTTACTACGCCGAGTGCCTGAGTGTCCTTGAAGACGACACTCTCTCTGAGGGGGGAAGAGACAAATGGGAGAGAACAAGACAAACCTCATTTTGATACTTTTACGAAGATGAATATTGACCGTTAAATGAGTCTCAGTGGACGCCTGTGCGTCTGATTTAGTGCAGCCTCTCACTCCAGTTGTATCTCATCTCCTTTTAGGCCGTTTAGTGCTACTTGTTGGAGTTTGTGATTCGAGCAGATCATTCGCTCACGCACATCTTAGACCAGTGGTTCTCAAATGGGGGGTTCGGGGACCCCCAGGGGTCCCCTGGCACTTTTACTTTTCTGCATATATCGGCCATAACAGCAATGTTAATATCGGTTATCGGTATCGGGCAGAATTGTCATATCGGTCCAGTTGCTATGTGTCTTAAAGGTGAGATATATATTTATATATATTTTTTTTTACTGCAGTTCAGAAGCTCTATAATATGTTTTTCGTTCAGTCGGGTCTCGTCTAGTTCAACCTATAAATCACACATGACCTCTAACCTCATCTCTTTTGCAACACACAGCCGTATAAAGGCCTAATAAAAACGCACTAAAACTCTCAAGTGTGTCAAGGGCATTGATTGCTGTTTATTCTTAACACTTCTTTACGGCGTCTTTTCTACTTTTACAAGTATTTAGGTGAACTGTGATTACGGCTGAATGGCGGCGGATGAAAGTGATGATAACATGTTGAAGGATGTATGAAGGATTAAATATAGCCTCTATACTATAAAACACCTCATTTCCCTCGTTTTGACTCTCTCGTCATCTTTAACCTCAGTGAAGTAAGTGTGCAGCTCAAGGCCGGGCGAGTCTGTTAGAACAAAGATGGCTGTTATAGAATCAATGAGCTGGATCTGAGAGGCAGGAAGAAAAACAGGTGTGAACCGCTTTGTGAAGGAGGTGAGGCGAAGGACACACGGGTAGAAGAACAGGGATGCAGACAGACACTGTGTTACAGGGAGAGCATGGAGTTGGAGTTAGTGAACTATATAGTTTCACACCATTTTGCAGCTTGCTGATAGTTCAGCTACATTTGGATTTGCATAGTGAGTGATGAACTAAAATACTTTTTGTGCATGGCATTTTTTAACTACTAAAACTTAAAACAATTTCAAGCCATAAAAAGCTGACATTCCCTGCACTTTCCAATGAATAGTGAGGTATTGTATTTTTTTGTTTTATGTATGACCTATGGACAAGTGGGGACTCTTTTTTTTGCAATAAACTCAATCGCATTTTTATTTTGCTGGCATGTTACTTTTTGTATTATATTTTGTTATCATTTCGAAACACATGGTCCCCCCCCTCCCCCACAAAGTATTTTTAACTTCTTTTTCGTAGTTAACCAAATTAGATTTCTCCCTAGGGTATAGCTTTGCTGTCGTTCAACTTCTTCCAATGTGAAGTATAGCTTGCTTCAAAGTAGCTTCCCCAGCACTGGCCACGAGTGACGAGGATCTGCATCCAACAATGCATCAACAACCCTGCAGGAATCAAGCGCTCGGGTCTACTCACATTCACTCACACACTCACACACACTCACCTTCTGGTTCTGGAACACGTTGTGGAGCTCCTGGAGGGACGGCCGGACGGCCCGGTGACCGCTCACGCTGCCCGCGTTGCGGTAGAAGTCAATGTTGGGCACTCGGTCCAGGGTGTCGTGGCCAAAGGCGCTGACCACCGAGGGCCGGACCGTCCGGTGGTCCCCGTTGGACAGGCCGTTGCTGTTGGTCCCTGAGAAGGAGGTCTCGTCGAAGAGATGGGGGTCGTCCCCGGCCCTGTCGTAGGCCGCGTTCTCCATCAGCAAAGCAAGTTCTCAGATCCACTCGGTACAGGGTATAGAGCAGCACCTCCAGTCATCCAACAACGTTTTCAAAGAGCAGACCTCTGCGTGGTACGGTTATCCTTATTTATTGATACCTATATAGACTTGTGTATCTCCTACTACACAGAAGCTACGCGTGTTGCGTGTAGGCTCAGTTTGCCTCTGAAGGCCCACCTTTATACTCTGCTTATTATGGTTGTGTATTGGCAGGCAGCTATTGGCTAACTCTCTGGATCAACCCTCGGAACGCTGGACGAGGGGTGTCAGATATGTCCTTGCTCCATCCTCGGGAACACAAAAGGCATTTGCTTAACGATTAACCGAGTCATAAACGCCAGAGGAGAGATAAAGGCCTTCATTGCTTTAGGAGAATTGATTACTAATATTGTTGTCTGAAGTGCACATGTTGTTCTGCGCCGGCACTTTATGGACGTGGATTTCCTCAGACCCTCGGAGATGAATCATCAGGGGAAAAAGCCACATGGAAGTGTGGAAAACTCACAATGAGCATGCAGGAAAATTCCCAAGGTCACAGACTCTCTTAATGATATGCTACGACTGCGGCGGAAACAAAAAGACGTGGTCAATAAGGGGTGATCGTTATGGACTATACAGTAAAAAACACATTTCATAACAGACATCATCGATAGAACACCGAGAAGACGGAAATCGTCGTGTCACAATAGTACACTGACCATCCGGTCCCCATCAAAGTTGCACAAGTGATTCAACAAAATATGTGATCTCCTGTCATTTCCCTGGCCATAACTGACTAGTGTTGTCACCGTTTTCGGTACTTCGGTACTTAGTCGGTACTACATTGTTTTCGGTACTTCGGTACCTGTTTTTGCATGGTACCGAGGGTATCGATCTTTTTTTTTTTTTTTTTTTTTTATTCAATAAACAATACTTGAGGGCTACATGCCACTGGTGTTGCACTGTCTGCACTCACTGCCATACAGAGTTGAATGTAAGAAGGGTAAGCAGAAGCACATTGTTTTGTTTTAAAGTTGAAGGCTACATGCCATTTCTTCATTGAAAATGGTTGCATACTTTAATAAAGGAGAATATGTTGAAGAAATATCAGTCTGTTTTTTTTTTACCGTGGTACCGAAATTGGTACTGAGTAGACTACCGTGGAAATTCACTAGTACCGGTACCGACTGCTGAATTATTGGTACCGTGACATCACTATAACTGACGGGGGGAGTAGTACAGTAACTGACAGGGGGGAGTAGTACCGTAACTGACAGGGGGGGAGTAGTACAGTAACTGACAGGGGGGAGTAGTACCGTAACTGACAGGGGGGGAGTAGTACAGTAACTGACAGGGGGGGAGTAGTACAGTAACTGACAGGGGGGGAGTAGTACAGTAACTGACAGGGGGGAGTAGTACCGTAACTGACAGGGGGGGAGTAGTACAGTAAGAGGCTCGGACATATTCGGGGAGAGAGTTAATATGAGACGATGATTGACGGGAACACGCCGGAGGCGCTCTGCGGCCACATGACTTTCTGAAGTGCCTTTAAAAGAGCTCTTAACAGCTCCACTTCCTTATTACTGATACACCAACCGTGATTTATGCACTCTGAGTGAAAGGCAGGCTAATGACGTATCTGACCTTGTGCTTATATCGCGTGAAGTAATCGTCCATTCACATGTCTCCAACTGCCGATTATATGGGAGGTAATCGATGGCACGATGCCGATCAGATCATATCCCGTTGTCATTCATGACAGTCATGGAGAGAAGATGGAAAGTTTTCCTGGTGGGATGTTCACTGCAACTTCTTTCTCCTCGTACCTCACCTGACCTCTGCAGAACCATCAGAATGCAGCAGAGAACATTGGTACTGGTGAGACTTATAGCAAACGCACATTATCTGCCAGTTGTAAGAGATTATTTGAGGATTTGAAGTTAGGTCTGCTCCCTGCTTACACTGCAGAACTTTTAATCTCCTGTGAACCACAGAGCTCCTCAGGCAGGACCGGCTGACTGCGCCCCACACAGTCTGGACTCAAAACGCTCTTGTGATCTCACTCTTTTGTCATCCAGGCTGTGGACCGCACTGCACGACGCATGGGGGAATTAGTATGCAAATTCATTGTCGTCTTTTAAAAGACCTCTTACAATGCACTGAGTGTTACCCGCTGTTAATCTTGTGTTGTTACCGACGGCAACAGCGATGATTTTGTGAATGCAACAGCATCAAAACCGTGTAAGATACAGTCACAAACCTTTGTGTGTGTAGTTGACATCACAGTGAGGACTGAGTTCGAAAATTGGTGTGATCCGAGCAAGAGGGCGTCTGTCTGTCTGTCTGTCTGACTGACTGTCTGTCTCTCTCTGTCTGTCTGTCTGTCTGACTGTCTGTCTGTCTGACTGTCTGTCTCTCTCTGTCTGTCTGTCTGACTGTCTGTCTGTCTGTCTGTCTGACTGACTGTCTGTCTCTCTCTGTCTGTCTGTCTGTCTGACTGTCTGTCTGTCTGTCTGTCTGTCTGTCTGTCTGACTGTCTGTCTGTCTGTCTCTTTATCTGTCTGTCTGTCTGACTGTCTGTCTGACTGTCTGTCTGTCTGTCTGTCTGTCTGTCTGTCTGTCTGACTGTCTGTCTGTCTGTCTGACTGTCTGTCTGTCTGTCTGTCTGTCTGTCTGTCTGTCTGACTGTCTGTCTGTCTGTCTGTCTGTCTGACTGTGTGTCTGTCTGTCTGGCTGACTGTCTGTCTGTCTGTCTGTCTGTCTGTCTGTCTGTCTGTCTGACTGTTTGTCTGTCTGTCTGGCTGACTGTCTGTCTGTCTGTCTGTCTGTCTGGCTGACTGTCTGTCTGTCTGTCTGTCTGGCTGACTGTCTGTCTGTCTGTCTGTCTGTCTGTCTGGCTGACTGTCTGTCTGTCTGTCTGTCTGACTGTCTGTCTGTCTGTCTGGCTGACTGTCTGTCTGTCTGTCTGTCTGTCTGGCTGACTGTCTGTCTGTCTGTCTGTCTGTCTGTCTGTCTGGCTGACTGTCTGTCTGTCTGTCTGTCTGACTGTCTGACTGTCTGTCTGTCTGTCTGTCTGTCTGACTGTCTGACTGTCTGTCTGTCTGTCTGTCTGTCTGTCTGTCTGTCTGTCTGTCTGTCTGTGGACAGATTTTGTGAACACGATAGCATCAGAACCGTGCAAGACGCAGTCACTAAACTTTACAGGTGTGTAGTTCACATCACAATGAAGGCCAAGTTCGAAGATGGGTGTGGTTCAAGCAAAGGGGCTGAAGTAGCCCCCCACTTTACGCTCCTCGCCCCCCTACATTTACGGGTGTCGTGGCTGGTGGGATCCCATCACAAGATGGTCTCTAGTTATTATATCCTAAGGAAATATAGATCTATGAATCGTCCGAATCAAAATGAGTCGAGTTAAAATGTAATGATAAGTGTTTTCTAATCATTAGTGAGTGTTGTAAAGCATGAATGATTGACTAATCCTTCCTTCCTAACTGGCTTTTAGAGGTGTTCTTCATGGTTGAGACCAATAAGAGCCTGAACAGCCCAGGTCCCAAGTCACCTTTGGTCTTCAGCCTGGACTTCAGATGGCTGAAGATGGCAGGTTGTGTTTCCAGCTCATAAGGAGTGACACCATCTCAAATGCAGGAGCCAGGGATAGCAAAGCCGTGAAATCCATATGGTCAATAAGGTTCTGTCACCTTTGTCATTAACTTAAGAACAGAATTATGCATAGTCTCTAGTCAATAATAATAATAACAACAAATAAACTTTATTTGTCTACAAACGGAGTTTATAAAGTCCTGTGCATAAAATAATAATAAGCAATGGAGCAAAAGAAAGATGTATAAACAACACAATGGTTAAAAATAAAAAATATATATATATAAAAACAAAGATAGCGATCTTTAATAACTCTAATTGTATTAATAACTAATACAACATAATATGAGGTATATTCCCACCACCTCAACCACCGAACCACCAGCCTATTGTTGGAAATGTACTGTACAAAAAGCAGCTCCTGAGTGATTATTACATTATATTATATTATATAATATTATATTAATATTATATTTTCGAGCTGTTTGGATAGCTCGGCTGATAGGAGGGCTATTGTTTGGTCTTATCACAACAAATCAAGGACGCAGCTGGTGAAGTCCGAAGACCACAGGTAATAAAATGAATGATTGATAATCAGTAATAACTTAAGGTTCATAGTTCAGAAGATGCATTGGCCCTTGACTGTATAATGAGGGTCCTAAGGTATCCCGGAGGTACCCTGCTCTCTCCTCTCGCAATGATACCATTAGATTACATCCACTTCATCACATCTCTTCTGCTTTATATGAAAGAGAAAACATCTACAAGACTCATATCCCTGCTCATGTTCTTGTTTGAATCAGAGCTTAGGCTGAT
>NC_139645.1:2420454-2478850 GCF_964638095.1 Poromitra crassiceps | reverse complement strand
AGGACTGGCAGAGTTGAGAAGCAGAGAAGGAAAAAATGATATTCATCTTGAGAGGAATTCTGACTCTGCTATTTGCCTTGGCTGAAATTGGCATCGTTCTCCCGTCCCTGCGTGCGTCTGCTGGGTCATTCCCCATTTCTTACAAAACGATTTCACATGAAGTCGTTTCTCACTTCAGCGTGCAATCTACAGTGCAATAATAACAGAGTGACACTCAGTGTGTTCAATTATACAGTGCAATAATAACAGAGTGACACTCAGCGTGTTCAATTTAAAGTGCAATAATAACAGAGTGACACTCAGTGTGCTCAATTTACAGTGCAATAATAACAGAGTGACACTCAGCGTGTTCAATTTAAAGTGCAATAATAACAGAGTGACACTCAGCGTGCTCAATTTAAAGTGCAATAATAACAGAGTGACACTCAGCGTGTTCAATTTACAGTGCAATAATAACAGAGTGACACTCAGCGTGTTCAATTTAAAGTGCAATTATAACAGAGTGACACTCAGTGTGCTCAATTTAAAGTGCAATAATAACAGAGTGACACTCAGCGTGTTCAATTTAAAGTGCAATAATAACAGAGTGACACTCAGCGTGTTCAATTTAAAGTGCAATAATAACAGAGTGACACTCAGCGTGTTCAATTAAAGTGCAATAATACAGAGTGACACTCAGCGTGTTCAATTTAAAGTGCAATAATAACAGAGTGACACTCAGCGTGCTCAATTTAAAGTGCAATAATAACAGAGTGACACTCAGCGTGTTCAATTTAAAGTGCAATAATAACAGAGTGACACTCAGCGTGCTCAATTTAAAGTGCAATAATAACAGAGTTCAGAACAAAAAGGGAAGCACGCACATCTCCGTGAAAATTTACAGGTGCTGGACTCAAAAATACACACCATAAACCATACAAACCAAACAACCATACAACGTTTCGACCCCTTCGGGTCTTCATCAGGTCTGATGAAGACCCGCAAGGGGTCGAAACGTTGTATGTATAAGCTTTAATTAAACTTGTGGTCGCTGGAGCTTCAACAGTGTGCGGACTTCCTCTTCTTTTATAATAACAGAGTGACACTCAGCGTGCTCAATTTACAGTGCAATAATAACAGAGTGACACTCAGTGTGCTCAATTTAAAGTGCAATAATAACAGAGTGACACTCAGTGTGTTCAATTTAAAGTGCAATAATAACAGAGGGACACTCAGCGTGCTCAATTTACAGTGCAATAATAACAGAGTGACACTCAGTGTGTTCAATTTAAAGTGCAATAATAACAGAGTGACACTCAGTGTGCTCAATTTAAAGTGCAATAATAACAGAGTGACACTCAGTGTGTTCAATTTAAAGTGCAATAATAACAGAGTGACACTCAGTGTGCTCAATTTAAAGTGCAATAATAACAGAGTGACACTCAGTGTGCTCAATTTAAAGTGCAATAATAACAGAAGTGACACTCAGCGTGCTCAATTTAAAGTGCAATAATAACAGAGTGACACTCAGTGTGCTCAATTTAAAGTGCAATAATAACAGAGTGACACTCAGTGTGCTCAATTTAAAAGTGCAATAATAACAGAGTGACACTCAGCGAGCAGTGCTCAATTTACAGTGCAATAATAACAGAGTGACACTCAGTGTGCTCAATTTAAAGTGCAATAATAACAGAGTGACACTCAGCGTGCTCAATTTACAGTGCAATAATAACAGAGTGACACTCAGCGTGTTCAATTTACAGTGCAATAATAACAGAATGACACTCAGCGTGCTCAATTTAAAGTGCAATAATAACAGAGTGACACTCAGTGTTGTTCAATTTAAAGTGCAATAATAACAGAGTGACACTCAGTGTGTTCAATTTAAAGTGCAATAATAACAGAGTGACACTCAGCGTGCTCAATTTAAAGTGCAATAATAACAGAGTGACACTCAGTGTGCTCAATTTAAAGTGCAATAATAACAGAGTGACACTCAGTGTGCTCAATTTAAAGTGCAATAATAACAGAGTGACACTCAGTGTGCTCAATTTAAAGTGCAATAATAACAGAGTGACACTCAGTGTGCTCAATTTAAAGTGCAATAATAACAGAGTGACACTCAGTGTGCTCAATTTAAAGTGCAATAATAACAGAGTGACACTCAGTGTGCTCAATTTAAAGTGCAATAATAACAGAGTGACACTCAGCGTGCTCAATTTAAAGTGCAATAATAACAGAGTGACACTCAGTGTGTTCAATTTAAAGTGCAATAATAACAGAGTGACACTCAGCGTGCTCAATTTAAAGTGCAATAATAACAGAGTGACACTCAGTGTGCTCAATTTAAAGTGCAATAATAACAGAGTGACACTCAATTAAAATACTTAGGTATTTTAATTGATGAGAACTTGTCTTTTAAATCTCATGTTGTTAAACTTGTTTCTAAGCTGAAACTTAAATTAGGTTTCTTTTTTAGAAATAAATCATGTTTCTCATCTCAAGTCAGGAAACACTTGATCACGACAACTTTTCTACCCTTGTTGGATTATGGAGATCTGCTTTTCATGAATGCTCCTGACCAGTACTTAAAGAAACTGGACACGGTGTACCACTGTGCTTTGCGTTTTATGACTAACTGCAGCTATCGTGTACATCATTGTACTTTGTATACTGTAGCAAATTGTCCATCTCTATCTGTCCGTAGACTCTCTCACTGGCTGACTTTTATCTATAAATCTATTCTTGGGCTTCTTCCTACATATCTGTGTTTACATATGTGTAGAAACCTCAGCCATTATGGCCTGCGCTCTCAGGACATTATTCAGATGCAGGTCCCTAGAGTCAGAACTGAACTGGGTAAAAAGGCTTTTAAATTTTCTGCCCCCTCTACCTGGAATGATGTGCAGAAGGACTTGAAATTATCTAATCTTATAACTCTGGGGGAATTCAGGTCAATTTTAAGAGACAGAGAAATGAGTTCTCTTGGCTCTTGTGATTGCCCTGCAGTCACGGTGTAACCTAACTATTGTTTCCTGAGTGTGTGACTGACTGTATTTTATCTGTTTATTTTGTGTTTGTGTGTATTGATGCAACTGTCTTTATGCTGCCGTTTTGGCCAGGTCGCTCTTGGAAAAGAGGTTTTAATCTCAATGAGTTTTTTTACCTGGTTAAATAAAGGATATTGATTGATATTGATTGATTGAGTGTGTTCAATTTAAAGTGCAATAATAACAGAGTGACACTCAGCGTGCTCAATTTAAAGTGCAATAATAACAGAGTGACACTCAGTGTGCTCAATTTAAAGTGCAATAATAACAGAGTGACACTCAGTGTGCTCAATTTAAAGTGCAATAATAACAGAGTGACACTCAGCGTGTTCAATTTAAAGTGCAATAATAACAGAGTGACACTCAGTGTGCTCAATTTAAAGTGCAATAATAACAGAGTGACACTCAGTGTGCTCAATTTAAAGTGCAATAATAACAGAGTGAAAAGCACAGATTTGAGCAGCCATGATGAAAGTGAAGAAAATCTATTTATTTCACATGATTGAATCAAATCTCTATCGATGGAACATTTCTACCACCGGCTGAGTCAGCAACAGGTCAGGAGACATATACACAATAATCTGCATCATGATATGCCACACACACATGCACACACATGGACACACACACACACACACACACATGCACACACATGGACACACACACACACACACACACACGCACACACACACACACACACACGCACACACGCACACACACACACACACACACACACACACACACACACACACACACATGCATTGCACACACACGGACACGCACACACACACACACACACACACACATGCACGCACGTATACAGTCACACACAGGTGCTCTAATGTTTCTAGATGAAGGCACATAAACCCAGAGAAGGTCACAGTAAGGCGGAGTCACAGCACTAAGGAGGAACCCTAGACACTAAGGAGGAACCCTAGACACTAAGGAGGAACCCTAGACACTAAGGAACCCTAGACACTAAGGAGGAACCGTAGACACTAAGGAACCCTAGACACTAAGGAGGAACCCTAGACACTAAGGAGGAACCCTAGACACTAAGGAACCATAGACAAGGAGGAACTGTAGACACTAAGGAGGAACCCTAGACACTAAGGAGGGACCGTAGACACTAAGGAGGAACCCTAGACACTAAGGAGGAACCCTAGACACTAAGGAGGAACCCTAGACACTAAGGAACCATAGACAAGGAGGAACTGTAGACACTAAGGAGGAACCCTAGACACTAAGGAGGGACCGTAGACCGTCAAAATGAGCCGAGGAACGCTAAAGACGTCTGAAATGTTGCAGAGTCTCTGTTTAGGGTGGTGGTGTCTTCCTCCGCCTGGAGGGGAGGGGGCCAGGTGGTGGTGTCTTCCTCTGCCTGGAGGGGAGGAGGGCAGGTGGTGGTGTCTTCCTCCGCCTGGAGGGGAGGGGGCCAGGTGGTGGTGTCTTCCTCCGCCTGGAGGGGAGGGGGCCAGGTGGTGGTGTCTTCCTCCGCCTGGAGGGGAGGGGGGCAGGTGGTGGTGTCTTCCTCTGCCTGGAGGGGAGGAGGGCAGGTGGTGGTGTCTTCCTCTGCCTAGAGGGGAGGAGGGCAGGTGGTGGTGTCTTCCTCCACCTGGTGGTGTCTTCCTCCGCCTGGAGGGGATGGGGGCAGGTGGTGGTGTCTTCCTCTGCCTGGAGGGGAGGGGGGGCAGGTGGTGGTGTCTTCCTCTGCCTGGAGGGGAGGGGGGCAGGTGGTGGTGTCTTCCTCTGCCTGGAGGGGAGGGGGGGCAGGTGGTGGTGTCTTCCTCTGCCTGGAGGGGAGGGGGGCAGGTGGTGGTGTCTTCCTCTGCCTGGAGAGGAGGGGGGCAGGTGGTGGTGTCTTCCTCTGCCTGGAGAGGAGGGGGGCAGGTGGTGGTGTCTTCCTCTGCCTGGAGAGGAGGGGGGCAGGTGGTGGTGTCTTCCTCCGCCTGGAGGGGAGGGGGGCAGGTGGTGGTGTCTTCCTCCGCCTGGAGGGGAGGGGGCCAGGTGAGGACGAGGTGGAGGACAGCTGAGGACAGGAGGAGGCAGACGTGACGTGCGCTGTGCTGCGTGACAGACAGACATCCCCCACTCATTTTCTCTGTGACCTTTCCCTCTGCAGACAGGTAGTGACACTTTCTCCTGGGTGTCATTAGAAAACTCCACAGTCCTTCCTGCTCTGTGCTCTCCAAAATCCTTCCCGAATTCTCTTGAAGAGTTCTTCGGCCCGACGCCGCCGTCGAGCCGATCTCGACGCGGACAGAACATAGATCGATGGCGTCATCGTACTGTAAAATGTAAACCATTTCATGGGACTCTTGAACTCAAACGTGTCATTGTGGCAACATACAGTCGTAGTACAGTATATATACCGTCACTCACAGACAGACAACTCTGCCAGTTGTTTTGGCATCGTTTTGGAAACAGTAACAACAGCATAATAAATCACAGCTTGTTCAATCGGCTCTCGCTGCATGACTACAAAAACAAAGACGCCATGGAAAGGAGCGATCTGTACACACAGCAGCATCCCTTTGGATCAGCGACTGGAATCGGATTTTCACAATCTTGACAGAAATACCCTGTTTCCGTCCGTGTACATTCTTGTGCCGAGCGGCTCCGCCGCACGCGGTGCAGAGGTGAAACCAGTCTGTCCCTGAGACTTCAAACTATCTCTGAATAATCCCCCCCCCCCCCCCTCCCCCCACCCCCCCATCCCCCGAGCGTCCGCACGACATTCAACTTTTCAGCTATCGAGTTCATAAAGGGAGCTTCCGCGCCATTTTCCCTGTAAATATGGATGAGTAGAAATAACGAGCGTACTGGCAGAATAAGGGCAGAGAGAATAGGACACCGCATCGCTGTCTGTCTCACACTCGCTCAGACACTCACAACAACAATCACAGCAGCCACGTAGAGAGGTTCTACGCTATGGCTCCGAGCTAACGGTGCACACACACATTCAACAGCAGTGTCTTGGCCGGGTCCATCACAGAGAGAGGTTCTAACCATGTTCTGGTTTTGCAGTTTGCACGTGCATGCGTGTGTGTGTGTGAGTGTGTCTGTAGGCATTTCTGTATGTGTCTAGAAGAACATCTATGCATGTGTGTCTATGTGTGTGTGTGTGTGTGTGTGTGTGTGTGTGTGTGTGTGTGTGTG
This sequence comes from Poromitra crassiceps, assembly GCF_964638095.1. NCBI lineage: Eukaryota > Metazoa > Chordata > Actinopteri > Beryciformes > Melamphaidae > Poromitra > Poromitra crassiceps. The sequence continues at coordinate 2,472,662 of NC_139645.1, read as the reverse complement.
TGTGTTCGATCCCCGCCGTGTGTTAGGTGAGGGCGTACTCGAACGTCCCTTTCTCCAGCCCCTCCACGCCGTCGGCCCAGTTGGACGAGGGCATGCTGCTGTAGGGGTCCAGCAGGATGCGGAAGCAGCGGACGATGAGCAGCCCCAGGAAGAGCAGCAGCATCCCCACGAAGGCGAACGCAGCCTTCTGCTCCAGGGTCAGGGAGGAGTGCGCCAGCATGTCGTTCCCGCTCATGGCGGCGAGGGAGTGGTCGTAGTGGACGCTACACATGATGACGACGACGCCTCATCTCTCCTCTGATATGCTGCTCAGGCAGCGCTTATCAGCCTGCATTCTACCTGGTGAAGAGATGATATAATGGGCCTGAGATTAGTGCTGTGTTCTTTCCTGCAGAAATCACCACCGTTCAATCGTCCAATTTAAAATGGCCTGCATTTATATTAGCGCTTTTATCCAAAGCGCTTTACAGTCAGTAGGTACATTCACCCATTCACACACCGATGGCGGCAGGTTACCACGCAGGGTGCTGGCACACCCAACGGGAGCAAGTTGGGGTTGAGTATCTTGCCCAAGGACACTTCGACACGCAGACTGGAGGAGGCCGGGAATCGAACCACCGACCTCTTTTATCCAAAGGGTAAAACATCCGCCTAATTTCAATATTCAGCAAAAATGCTTGTACAGTGCGTATTCTGGAGGAGGTAAGGGTGCCCATAAGTGTCAATATTAGGAATCCCAAATTAATGTGAAATGAGCTGACCATGAAACAGGTATCTATAAATAGCTCTTAAATGTGGTATCAAACAGATGTCCAGAAACTTCGATCTCTCTCTCTCTCTCTCTCTCTCTCCCTCTCTCTCTCTCTCCCTCTCTCTCTCTTTCTCTCTCTCTTTCTCTCTCTCTCTCTCCCTCTCTCTCTCTTTCTCTCTCTCTTTCTCTCTCTCTCTCTCCCTGTTTCTCTCTCTCCCTGTTTCTCTCTCTCTCTCTTTCTCTCTCTCTCTCTCTCTCTCTCTCTCTCTCTCTCCCTCTCTCTCTCTCTTGCGTCCCCTCTGGGAATTCCCACAGAAACTGACGAAAAAGCAGACATGAACAGTGGAGTGAGAGAGGCTCTACATAGAACGAGCTCAGTCACACCTCAGAAGAACACCGGTGCAGCAACAGCTCCCACATGGCTATACGTTCCTGTAGATGATGGACTCAGCATCGCGCTGTGCTGCAGAGCCCCACTGTTTAAGCATGATGAGTCCAAACAGCACAACATCTAAAGGAGCCATGACATGAAGAAGAAACCGCTCTGGTCTCTACCTGTTGCTGTGAGCTGATGCATGGCAGGCAGACACACTGTGATTCCATGAGACAGGCAGACACACTGTGATTCCATGAGACAGGCAGACACACTGTGATTCCATGAGACAGGCAGACACACTGTGATTCCATGAGACAGGCAGACACACTGTGATTCCATGAGGCAGGCAGACACACTGTGATTCCATGAGACAGGCAGACACACTGTGATTCCATGAGACAGGCAGACACACTGTGATTCCATGAGACAGGCAGACACACTGTGATTCCATGAGACAGGCAGACACACTGTGATTCCATGAGACAGGCAGACACACTGTGATTCCATGAGACAGGCAGACACACTGTGATTCCATGAGACAGGCAGACACACTGTGATTCCATGAGGCAGGCAGACACACTGTGATTCCATGAGACAGGCAGACACACTGTGATTCCATGAGACAGGCAGACACACTGTGATTCCATGAGACAGGCAGACACACTGTGATTCCATGAGACAGGCAGACACTGTGATTCCATGAGACAGGCAGACACACTGTGATTCCATGAGACAGGCAGACACTGTGATTCCATGAGACAGGCAGACGGTGGCGATGGAGGAGACATCATGACAGAGATGTCATCATGTCTCCTGAGGTCTCTCTCCCACAGCTTTCATGTGAGCAGGAGAAGAAGCAGCAGGTGGCTCCAGTCAGGGGAGGGGAGGGGCTACAGGGGAGAGGGAGGGGCTACAGGGGAGGGGAGGGGCTACAGGGGAGAGGGAGGGTATATATATAGGGACAGCGGGTGGAAAATAAGAGAATGGGGAAAGACAGAGAACGGAGAAGGAAGTAGAGAGACACTGCACAAGCATGTGTGTGTGTGTGTGTGTGTGTGTGTGTGTGTGTGTGTGTATGTATGTATGTATGTACGTACATGTATGTGTGTATATATGTACGTACGTATGTGTGTGTGTGTATGTATGTATGTATGTATGCATACATACATATATATATACACACATAAAGTACATACATACATACATATATATATATACACACATAAAGTACATACATTTATGTATGTATGCATACATACATACATACATACATACATACATACATATATATATACACACATAAAGTACATACATTTATGTATGTATGCATACATACATACATACATACATACATACATATATATACATACATACACATGTATATATGTATGTATATATATGTATGCATGCATGTATGTATGTATGTACATGTATGTATGTATGCATGCATGTATGTATGTACTTTATGTGTGTGTGTGTATATATATATATGTATGCATGTATGTATGTACTTTATGTGTGTGTATACATTATATATATGTATGTATGTACAGTATGTATATATATGTATGCATGCATGCATGCATGTATGTATGTATGTGTATGTATGTATGTACTTTGTGTGTGTGTGTGTGTGTGTGTGTGTGTGTGTGTGTGTGTGTGTGTGTGTGTGTGTGCGCGCGTGAGAGAGAGAGAGAGAGAGTGAGGAGAGGGAGAGAGGTCAGCTGAAAGAGAGAGACACTGCATTGAGAGCTTCTGTGGTGTGGTGTGGTGGTGGTGGTGGTGGTGGAAGACAGAAAGGAGAAGCAGGCATCTCACCGTCATTCTGGTTGCATCCTCGCAGACCTGTTGCTGCCGTCTCCCCTCAGCAACTCCTCTTCATCTGAGCCCACAGACACATATCCACCCGTCCGTCCAGCGTCGTCATATTGGACACGCCAGGCGGCGAACCTCTCATCCAAGCAAAAAAAACAACAAATCCAAACTACAGAGACACAGAGGGAAACAGAGAGCAGGAGTAGCAGCAGCAGCACAGATAGAGGTGGCAGGCTGTGTGATCAGGTCTCTTCTCAGAGACTCAGCTCCTCTCCTCCTCCTGCCCTCTCTCTCTCTCTCTCTCTCTCTCTCTCTCACTCGCTGCCTCCCACTCATTATCATTCAGTTTCTCTATCTCTCCCTCCTCCAGCATCACGCACGCTCGCTCCTGCTGCATGGCAACCACTTGTTAGTTCAGCTGCTCTGCTGGTCTCTGTCATTCACAGCATCTCAACTCGGCAAAACGCCTGGACCAACGCAGCCTCCTCTTCCCCTTCTCCTCTTCCTCCTCCTCCTCCTCCTCCTCCTCCTCCTCTGTTTTAGCCAGCTTTTCTCCAAATCACTCCCTTAAAGTGTGACAGGAATATACCATGGCTTATAGCCAGCAGGAGGAAACGTTGCCTCAGTCTCGCCCCTGATCCTGACCAGTGAATGCTGCCGCAAAGGTAGTTCTGCTACAGCAAAGAAGCAATCTCCTCCACGCTCGCTTTGATGGTGTGTTTTTAATTGGTGCAGCTTTGCTCTCCGGTCATATTGAATTAGCCCCCCTCTGCTGCGAGTACAAGTCTCCCCTGGACGGGATGAGAGAGCAGAGACTGACACTTTAAAGAGACCCCAGTGAATGAAACACGACACAGTAGATTATATACAAACAGCAGGTCAACTGATAGCAGCGTGCAGCAGTGTATAGCCTCTGGCCATCTGTTAGGTCAGTTACGCAGTGCAAATTCATATGAGAAATGTCGTTTTTTTTGTCACATTGCTGCAGCGACTCGGATCTTAGGATGTGCTTGGGCGATCATTCCATGATGAGATAGATGATGGCCATTCTTGGCACTCAGACAGCGAGTGAAGCACTCTTTATTATGACAGCAATAACTCATGGTTTAGGAAGTCAATTAAGCTTTGTTTTTCCTTTTCTTTTTTGGCTACATAACTAATATGAGATAAGTAATAATAAAACAAGGCCAGGTCGAAACCTGGCATAGGGCCGGTGTCTTCCACAAAATAAAATAGTCCGTCCCACCTCCACCACCCTGCGTTTTAAAGGCGACTCAAACGTTAACTCCACCACCCTCCGTTTTAAAGCCGACTCAAACGTTAACTTTATCACAGGAATGCGGGTTTAACGATGTTTGGCGTTCTACATTAATTAAATGAAGACATTACCGTTTGGCAGCTTGCTTTGTATGATAGATACGTATTGGCCAAGTATATAAACATTTAAGAGCGAAGACTTTCAGGAAGTGACACAGAGCTCTCTCTCTCTCTCTCTCTCTCTCTCTGTGTCAAAGGCCGGGCTCGCCCCCGCTCGTGCACGAGCCGAGGGAAATCTCCTCTTTCTCGCCGAGAAGAGCCTGGTGACGCGAGAAAAGTAGTGTGGAGCAGCGTCCTCCGTGTCCGTGCAGTACTACGTTCTATTATACAGTCCATGAGTACTACACAAATGAAAAGCTCAGCTGATGTAGATGCAGCCAATTGTGCTCAGGAACTTTTTGCCATTTTTCGCCATAAATGTTCGTAAAGTGGCACTTATTGAAACCTACTACCCTGCTTGTAGGCATCAAAAGTCATCAGAAATTAATTGAGTGATGGAATAAAACTTTAAATTGTGAAAAACTTTCCGGAGCTTATGGCGTCTTCTCTGCTGCGTTCTGCCTCTGCTTATGCCGAAATGCATGCTGGGAGTGTGGAAAGACAGAATGGGTGCGCAAATCTGGGCGACAGAGTCGAATGTAGGGGCCCTGCTGTGCATGCACACCGGCCCCAAAAAAACAGGAGGTGATTGATAACGTGCCTCACATTTACTCTCAAAGTTCAGGCAGGTTTAGATGGAGTCAGTTAGGACTCCGTTTCGCAAAGTGTTTGAGTTTAAATTGGAGGTAGCTCCTATTCTCGAGCACAGAAAAACACATTTTAGTTCAACGACGATCCTGGCAAAATAGATTAGGAGATGACAATCGTAATTGCGATCAATTCAATCAAACAGACAAGATTAAAATGTGAGACTATGGGGCTCACAGTACAATAAAGTCTGTGGTCATCAGTGATGTATCCACTTAGTGTGAATAGTGGTGCATAAATGTGTATCCATATAGACTAGGGGTGTCACGATATTTCGTCGCACGATATATCGCGATATCAAAACGTCACGATATGCGTATCGTCAGAAAGAAATTATATCGTAAAAAAAAAAAAAAAAATTTTTTTGCTCCAGAATAATAATAGAACAAATTTAGCAGAATCAACACGCATGAGTGAGGGGGCAGACTACTACTGGCATGGCAAAACAGCTCAAGGGGTACATAAGATTACATAAGTTTAGGGACCATTGAGCATGAGTTATTTAAGAAATAGATTGTATACTTTATTTTTCTTTCACCATGCAACAAACATTTAGTTTGTGACAGTGTGACACATTCTATTGCAAGAGAAGCATTATCTTCCATGTTGTTTTCTAGTTATTATAATAACAATTTCCAAAAACAGCATTTGTTTTGTATTTTGTGTATTTCAAATGAAAGACTATTTTTCCAGTATTTTCCCAGGGCTCCCTTGAAAAGAGGTTTTGATTTCAACAGGACTCACATGGCTAAATAAATGATAAATAAATACATAAAAATGATTTACTTTTGTTAAAAAAAATATTGTTAAAATATCGTATCGTTATCGTGAACCCAATATCGTGTATCGTATCGTATCGTGAAATTAGTGTACCGTGACACCCCTAGTCTTTTCTAATCCATATTTTTCTTTATGAAGATGATTTTTTGGGTGGTATTTTGCCTTTATTGGATAGGACAGTAGATAGGCAGGAAGGGTGGGGAGAGAGAGGGGACGACACTTGGCAAAGGACCATGGGTCAGATCTGACCCCGGGTCAGACCATGCTGCAAAGGCCTGAGCCTTTCAGTGATATGCGCTCTACCAGGTGAACCACCGGAAAACACCCCCATTTCTTAATCAATATTTATGAAAAATGAACACAATTTGATTGACGTAAATTACAGCAATAACTTCTGTCTTTACTGCCTCCGTGATATTTGTCGCCACTCAGAACAAGCTTTTGTGCAGCCGTTACTATGCTGATGTGCTTGGCTCCGGCACTGGAACGGCAAAGAAGCTCTGAACCGGTTACATAAATGACATTATAATACTGTCCACAGGACATGAGGGTAAAAGATTACCAGACTTTATGTCAGTCAGACAACCGGTCAGAAGTACTGATAATAGATATAGATAGAAGTACTGATACTGAGAACTGTAAAACATTATGACTATATTAACTGACTGTAATACAGTATTCCCTTTAATGATAATGGGCTTAACACCACACCGTGTTTTATGGTGCGATAATAAAATCTGTAGGAGCAAGTACAGAGAAGGATACTGAAAAACCAAGGATTTTAAATACTTACGATTCCACCTATTAGGATCTCATCCCCCCCATTAGACTGACTACAGCAATAGCTAATCCCCCTGGGGTCCACAAGTTAATTAAATTGACAGGATTCTTTCCCAAGTTCAATTTCCCACTGTTAAAAGACAAGCAGAGCACATTTCAGTCCCATTGAGAGGATGTTATGATCTATAATAAACAGTGTAATTAACAATAAGCTCTGATGGTGCTGAGGTGGCGGTGGAGGGGACAGAGTGGCTTGTGAACAGGCACATAGCATCGTACATGTGAGTCATTCTAGTAACGGTAACTGTGGAAAAGGCTTCAAAAGACCCTGAGATCAGGCCTGCCCACGAACCAGAGACGCGCCCGCGACCCAACGATGATGTCAGAGTTCTGTGACCCTGTGAGGTCATCGGTGATGCTGTTCTTGCTTCCATCTATCTGCCTGATATTTCAATAAAGCCTGAAAGACATCTCTGTGGTTCTGATCGATCCCCCGTAGAGAGCTCTTACCTAGGATCCAGCGAAACTCAACAACAACTTCCTTACAGTAACAGTAACAGTAACAACAAAACCTCTGTTCTTGCATCTCTAATTGAGATGAGAGTTAATTAGAGTTGATTTAAGTTATGTTAAGTTTAAGTATATTAAAGGGACAGCTCACCCTAAAATCCAAAATACATATTTTTCCTCTCACCTGTATATTGCTATTTATCCATCTATATCATTTTGGGATAGGTGCCTGAGTTTTGGAGATATCGGCCGCAGAGTTTCTGCCTTCTCTCCAATACAATGGAACTGGATGGCACTCGGCTTGTGGTGCGCAAAGTGCCAAAGAAATACATTTGATAAAGTCAACAGCAATGTCTCTTTCCAGAAATCATGACCCGGTTACTCAAGATAATCCACAGACTTTGTTATGAGCAATTTCATGTAGGAACTATTTTCTTTTGCAGTCTCATGTAGGAACTAGCTAGCAGCTAGCGGGTGTAGTTCGGTCAAAAGAAAATAGTTCCTCCATGAAACTGCTCATAACAAGGTCTGTGGATTATCTTGAGTAACTGGGTCATGATTTCTGGAAAGAGACATTGCTGTTGAGTTTTTCCATTGTATTTTTCTTTGGCACTTTGAGCAGCACAAGCCGAGTGCCATCCAGTTCCATTGTATTGGAGAGAAGGTAGAAACTCTGTGGCCGATATCTCCAAAACTCAGGCAACTAACACAAAACGATATAGATGGATAAATAGCACTACAGGTGAGAGGAAAAATATGTATTTTGGATTTTAGGGTGAGCTGTTCCTTTAGGTTTTATCTTTGTTTAATCTGCCAATGGATGTCCCAGACGCCAATTGAAGATTGCTGCATCTGTATCATCCACTTTTTAGGTGAAAATGATGATAAGTTATTATAGGTTGACTACAAAGCAGACCAGTAAAAAGTCTTGTTACGCCTCTGTCAGTCTGAGCTACAGCAGGATCTGTCAGTCTGAGCTACAGCAGGATCTGTCAGTCTGAGCTACAGGAGGATGGCAACGTCCTCGTTAAGCTTTTGCCAAGACGCCCCAGATGTTAATGATAAATTGGATAACATTTGAGCCTGGACTCTTTCCAAGGGAGCCATTACAGAGAAGTCTGTTGTAATAACTATTGACTCGCAGGAGGAATCAGGTCAGAGGCCTAGCCTGCAGTTTCTACCCCACACTGATCTGTGCTGAGACATCATTATTACACTTTGATCTGTGCAAATGCAGCGGGATTCCATAATTGTTCCCTTCATTTCTACCTGCATCTGCTAAATGCACTATATGATGATGATGATGATCCAAAATGACAACGATGCAGAACATTTGCATTCATTCTTCTTTAGTGAAGTCATTATAATTTTTCAGTAATCTTGGTATCCAACACTATGTAAGGGATAATGTATTGTGAGCCGGTGATTACTGGCGAAATAATGACCGACAGGTGAATGATTGAGCCCGACGCGCAGCGGAGCGCTTAATCATTCACCTGAAGGTCATTATTTCCAGTAATCACCGGCTCACTATACATTATCCCGCTTAGAACACGGCCTACAACTAAATTATTTCAGTAATCTGACAAAAATAATTATTCAAATAGATTTTTTAATAGCGTTTTCAACGACAAAGCGGTTTCATTCGTAATTGGCACACAAGACACCACAGCTGCAACTGGTTGGCCTAATTAGTAGTGTCTTGCTGACAAAATGCTCTTATCAACTGATTAATCCAGGTGTGGCAGAGCAGCGGTCGGTTGTCGAGAAATAATGACCGGTGAATCTTGTTGATTGACCAATCAGAATCGAGTATTCAAGAGAGCCGTGTTCTAAGTAAGGGATAATGTATACTGAGCCGGTGATTACTGTGGAAATAATGACCGACAGGTGAATGATTTAGCCCGACGCGCAGCGGAGGGCTTAATATTCACCTGAAGGTCATTATTTCCAGTAATCACCGGCTCAGTATACATTATCCCGCTTAGAACACGGCCTACAACTAAATCATTCAATAATCTGACAAAAATAATTATTCAAATAGATTTTTTAATAGCGTTTTCAACACAAAGCGGTTTCATTCGTAATTGGCACACAAGACACCACAGCTGCAACTGGTTGGCCTAATTAGTAGCATCTGCGGACAAAATGCTCTTACCAACTGATTAATCCAGGTGTGGCAGAGCAGCGGTCGGTTGTCGAGAAATAATGACCGGTGAATATTGTTGATTGACCAATCAGAATCGAGTATTCGAGAGAGCCGTGTTCTAAATATATATATAATTCTCTTCTTTTCTTTTCTTTTCCTGTCAACCATTTTATGTGAAGCACTTTGAATTGCCTCTGTGTATGAAATGTGCTATACAAATAAACTTGACTTGACTTGACTTGACTATGGATTGTGCAGCATTCCTATAGGCAGGATGTATACTACCGTAATAAAACAATTGACTTTCAAAATCAATTATCAGTTTACTGACTTGGCGTTTGATTTACGGTATAGACTAGTAATACGAGGTTAATTCTGCTGCTATATATTGTGGGTCAATCTGATGGTTAGGAATCAAGTGTGTTTGCAATCCACCCCTCCATCACATCCGACTCAGCACTGAGGCCACTTTGTGAAAGAGATCAAAATTAATGACACACATGCAGATTGCACATATGTTGCACTAATAATGCTGCACGAATTCTAGTATATTGCACTAATTGTTGCATTCTAGTATGCTTATGGCTAACATTTCTCCTCAATTTCAATCACTGCAGAGACCAACCAACCATAAATTCAAAAATGTTAATTGCATTTCTTTATAGGACTCATTTTTAGATAATATAGCAAACATGTGGGTCAGAGAAGCGCCCTGGTAGATAATACTTTAATTACTGACACACAGATAAAGCCACTGTCTGCTGCATGTGTCTGCTGTAGTGTGAACTGGTTGTGAATGGGATTAGCAAGATAGAAACATGGCTTGACAGTGATGACTGTGCATTTTCCCTCACAATATATAGAAATATGTCATATGATTTTTTTTTTCAAAAGGCTATAATAGACTAGAGGGGGAAGTCACACAGGGGAAGCACTCTGACTCTCCTCTCTAAAAAAACAAACATTCATGTGCCCTTTAAAAGGCCCTTCAGCGACTGCCCCGGTGGAGCTGCTTGCTTCCCATGATAGCAGACTACAAAAACTATATTGTTTTTCCTGGCTGCTCCAAGATGTAATGTGTGTAGGTGTCTAAATGTCAGTGCAGCACTCCTGTACCAGTCTTGGCCTCAGGACAAAAAAATAAAAAATAAAATAAAAAATCATGGTCTTGGCCTCATACTTCAATTCTTTTAGGAGATGGACAAAGGTCTTTGTAGGAGTATATACACACCATGCTAGTACTCGATATCAGTGTTTCCCAACCAGGGGTACATGTACCCCTAGTGGTACTTGAGCAGCTTGTAGCGGGTACTCGGAAAGATTGAGGAATTTATTCCCGGCAGGGGTCAACTTACACTACTCTGTGAAGTTCACACATGTCAAACCGCTCAATATAGACTATAATTGTCAACTTTCTGTGGAAGTCCAATTCAGATTTTGCTGTTTTTCCTGTTCCTGTTTTGCTGCTTGCTGGCCCGTCCCACAGTTCTACACCTACTGTGCTGATTTTGTACAAAATGTTACAGAATATGTTGTAGCAAGAAAATGAAATTACTCTTGCATTAGAGTAATAGGAATCAATATAGTTCCAGGAATGATGAATTGGCTTGGCTTTATACGATAATCGATACGGCAAACATTTTTCTTCTGACACTGCTGATGTGCCGCTTTGAATATATACAGTGCCATACTCTTGTATTATTACTGATTAAACACTCATTCCAAATAGAAAATAAAATATATAAAATTATTCAAGAGTTTTAAAAGACAGCATTCATCGATGTTTGAAAATAATTGACATGATCTGGCCTCTGGTGGTCTATACTTGGATCGTACCTGCTTGGCCTTTGGTGTGGACTGGTCTGAGGTCATGTAGCACAGGTGGGTGATCAGAGACCACCTTGCAGGGCCGGTTCCAGAACAAGATGACTAGGGATGCATCCTAGATAGGAAGGGGTGCACAGCACATGCACGGGCCGACATTTGACATGTTATTTTACTAAAAAATAATGCATTTTACCATCATTTCAAGTAGAATGATACCAGCCAAGCAAGAATATTTACTGAAGTGCTTTACTGAAATATTTGGACCATATAATGATAATACAATTATCTCAACCTTAAAAGGTTACATGTAGGTGCCAAAAAGCCATAAATTCACATCAAAGAACAAAGAAAAACAATTATAATTCAAGTTTGATTGGATCGTTCTGGAGACTGAAGTTGACATTGGCCAATCCTGGCGCTTGCTGAGAAGCTGAGAGCTTTCTGGAAAGCCGACAGGCAGCTCGAGCGCAGCGCTGCATTCTCAGCGCTTGCTGAGAAGCTGAGTGCTTTCTGCAAAGCCCGACACCAACTAACGTTACGGGGTTAAATGCGGGGTTAACAGCCTTTTTTTTGCAAAGAAGACATTAGCCCGCATTTATTCTTGTACAAAACATAATTTTCTGCGAAGTATTAGTAAAGTTATAAGCGAAGATCAATTCACAAGGATCTGACAGCTGTCTCCGCCATTTGTTTTTTTTTAGGTAACCAAAGGCTTTTAGTAAGAGAGTTGCCATGGCAACCAATAACCCATGGGTTATTGGAGTGGGTTATTGGATTTATACAATGGCTGTGAACCAATCAGATTGCTTGATTTGAGAGAGCCGTTTTATAAATTTGCCACAACACACTGGCTCTCATGCTATATTGCTTAATTCTATTCTATTCTATTCACCAAGCCCCCCTCTGTGTGCATCATAGGCTGCCCTCTGAGGCTGCCTAGCAACACATTGCAAGTCTCGCGTTACTTGGAGGCAAACATCGCTGCTGCTGCTGCTGCTGCTGCTGCTGCTGCTTTGAACTGCGTAGCGACCACAGGGGCATCTTGCGTTGTGTTCAACATGGAAGATTTAACGCTACCTATACCTCTTCTGGAGGATGATGACTTCTCAAAGGAAGAGGAACCCGCTGTGGCCGCCGTCCCGAATGAAACCGGGGAGGAATCATCTCAGGACGATGGTGGATCATCCCAAGACACCGCCAATGGCAACGGCGTGAAAACGTAACTAACAATGTTTTATTGAGCGATTCCGTCTGAGCAGCGGTTAGCTAACGTTAGCTAAGATGGAGTCCTATGTTAACGTTAGCTAAGCTAGCTAGCTAGCTAATGGGTAGCGAAGGTGCTGCAAGGTGAGGCCTAACCTTACGGTTAGCTAAGCTAACGATAGTTAACATGGCGCCTAATAAGGGCTAACCTTTGTTATTTTATGTTTAACGTTAGACTCTCAAAATGTGTCACGTTTAAACTAACGCTAGGTGTACAGTGCAATAGCGCACATGCAGCTAACGTTAACTTGGTTAGTGGGTGGGTGTGAATCTGTTTTGTTTTGCTAGCTTGATAGCTAACGTTAGCTAAGCCTGGCCAAAGCCAGCGAGTTGTATCACTCACTATCATCGGGCTTACGTAATCAAAAATGCCGGCTTCAGCTCGCATAATCATCATACCACTACAATCAGTGATCAGTACATAACCGTTCCTGCTAAACCCCTCTCAGCCCACCACCCTGTAGTAACGTTGTTTACATTCTCTGTCCTGAGGTAATGTTAGCTGCATATGGCTCTGCTAGCACTAGTCATCAAGTCAACCAACCAATGAATGAATGGAATGCCCCATCACAGTTTGAAGGACTGACTGTGCTTAGTGATTGTGGCGTTTAGGCGTTAAGTTATACTCTTGACTTATTGCTTGATATGTTTTGTAGAGACGACGAAGAAACCCAGGCACCCATAGAAAAGGCTGAAAATAAAGAGAAGACCTTTGGTGGGAACCGAAAAGGAAACCGCTACCATCCCTACAAAGACAAACATGGTGGCGCGGGAGACAAGAAGGGTGGTCTCAGGAACCGGGTGTTCATCAGCAACATCCCCTACGATATGAAGTGGCAGTCTATCAAAGATCTAATGCGGGAGAAAGGTATTTTATCGGGACGTCGGGGGCGATGCTTTCCCGCTCTCTGTCTCTTCAGCTGATCTGAAGTGCTTGACCTCTCTTCCTTTGTTACCAGATGGATCACCCTGCTTATAGTAGTAGTCAATTAGATGTTCTTACCTTTCTCTGGATTCCCTTCATGATATGGTATATGGTAGGGAACCAGAATAGTGTGATATTATCTTACTGGAGTTTTACTCAACTCTTTTGGTTGGACACCAATTTAGTTTGGACTGTTATGTCTGTGAGAAAAGGAAGATGAGCTTAGTTATTTTGTTACTTGTTTTATGGTATTGTCAGCTCCTAAATGTAACCTCAAACCAGTAGTAGTATTGACTGTTGTATGATTTTGTTGCATCTGTTGTAAGGTGAACCATGATTCTATCAATGAAACCATTGTTATGCTCTACCTTACATTCTGATCTATGGGGTTTTAATATATGCCTTTTTGAAAGGTGAGAGGACAGTTTCAAAAGTCTCAACTGCCATCAATGGAATGTTGTTGTCCAACTGATCAATATTGAAGTCTGTTGAATTTCCCATGTTGAATGTAGCTGTGTTTCTCTCTGGCCTTGGCCTGCGGGTGTCTCAGTCACTGCCCAGAATGGCATGGTGTTGTCTGGTGGGATGTTGGTCTGGGCTGACTGTTGATCATTAATGGGACCTCTCCATCTCTAGCGGCATTGCCAAGGCCAACGGCGACGTGAAGACGTGGTGACTGAAATCCCTTTGTTCTCTTGGTATTTTTCCTTTGTATGTCTCATGTAGTTGGTGAGGTTACGTACGTGGAGCTCTTTAAGGATGGTGAAGGAAAGTCAAGGGTAAGTGATGTGGTCAAACTCGCTGCACGAGGTTTTAAATGCCCTCAGCAGTCTCTTTATCATCAAGTGCTTTTTTTAGGTACTGATCCTTTGGGTCCCTCTATGATATGTTACTGAACTGGAGATAGGTTGTGTTTTAGAGCCTGATAGATGGCTAATGATTGATTTTCATTTGAAACGGAGATGTCTCGTTGATTCTGGAAAAGTAGCCTAATGAACTCCTCTAAGAGGACACCTTTGTTTTTGTTGTTGTCATTTCAATTGGTGTCAAAGTTTGTCTGTTTGGCCATTTTCCACAGCAGGGAAATGTGGATTGCGTGACTGATTTGTCTTATTGACCCTGACTGTCTCAAAATCTTACATTGCAATTCTTTTATATCGCACAACTCTCTCTTCAGGAACAAAACTATTCTGTAAGATATTGTAGATTTTTCAAGATTTAACTTAAACGAAAACATGCCATATCTATAGGCATACTATATACACTGTTTTGCTTTATTGTCATGGTAAAACTGGTACATTCCAAAGTAGGTATTCTATGAATCTACTAATGCATTTGTAACTTTCTACCTTCATATTTCAGTGCACACCATTCAAATGTTTGAACAAAGTTGATGTTAAATCACAGTACATGTGTTTGGGTATCCCAAACCTTTTCTAGCCCTACTTTCATTTTTTAAAGACCAAAATATTGTAAACTAGGAACACTGTTGTGCTTTTGGATAATGACAAGAATATGCACTTACTGCACTTTAAATCATAAGTTTAATTAAAACACACTTGATCACGAAACAAAAGCCTGCTGCAAGCTGGCAACCAAATATTTGGCCAACATGCAGTATAGAAAATACTAGAAGCATGTTGATATAAATGTTATATGCTGCCTTCGATTTAAGCTGGGAGTTTGGGAATTCACGGTTGAGTCACGAGTGACGTCACATCTGAGTTGACGTTCCATTTAAACAGTCGGGGAAACCAGCCAGGGTTAGTGCTAGCCATTGTTAGCAATCACAGTTGATGATAGCGCATTTCATGGTATTTTGAGCATACAAACACTGTAGCAACTAGGGCTGGGCGATCTATCGAATATACTCGATGTATCGAGGCTTGTGCCACGTGAGATGTAGTAAATGACTATATCGCGAACATTCGAGTATAATTGTCACACATTGTTTATAACTTAAGCCGCCGGCATGACTCGCTTCGCGTTTCCTCTTGCCAGCTCTCCCTCTCACACCGTCTCACACTCAGACAAACAGGAAGGGAGGAGGAATCACATGCATACGTCAAACTGCGTCAGACACACTCGCCCGCGCTACGCGACGTCACAGACACTCGCCATCAAGCGATATTTTTTTTCCCCATTATGGCGAAGGCTAGGCGAAGGCATGACCCGCCCCTGTCAAGGCAGCGTGGAGGACGAGAAACCTGAGAGCCAGTAGTAGAGAATCCATCATCTGGCAGTGGTTTGGGTATAGCAAGGACGATGTTGAACAAACAGCGGTTATCTGCAAAACATGCACCAAACCCATCGGCTCCATAAAGTCAACCCCAAAGAGTCAAGTCAACACAGCGAGGTGCATGTGTGTGCGCGCGCGTGTCTCAAAACGAAGTAATTTATCGTCACTACACCATTTAAAGAAGCAGATTGATAATCAACTTTAATAATGTTTTTCTGCTAATTGTGTCTCAGCGTTTCTGCGTGGCACTCAAGGTTAGGTCTGGCCAATATTGTGACTAGATGAGACCTAGATCTTGTTTTAGATTTTGTTATGGTAATATTGTGATACTGCATACTCGTCTTTTCCTGGTTTTAAAGGCTGCAGTAAAGTGGTCATTTTATGAGCTTACCAGACAGACTGTTCTAGCTGTTCTATTATTTGCCTTTACCCACTTAACGTTATTCATTATATCATTATTCACTGATGATTTTTTTAATCAAAAATCACATAAATATAGTAAATATATTTTGTAAGAGTCCATATCGCCCAGCCCAATTTACAATTGAAAATCTAGCCCACTTTGTAGAAAATATCAAGATATATCATATTTCGCCATTCAGCCTAAAAATACTGAGATATAACTTTTGGTCCATATTGCCCAGCCCTACTAAGCTCTTTGTTGTCGTCAGTGTTGGGGCTAGTAATGTGTTTTAGTAATGATGACTAACTATGTTAGTTTTTCAATTATTGTAATCTGTTATTAGTTACATTTAGAATATTTTTACTCACTGACTTTTTCATGTATACACGAGACTTTACAAAATGTTTGGTCATGGAAATTTGGTTTAAAGTTATGGAAATCCATTGGTCAAAATGTGTATGAACCCTGAAGTGTTAAATCGAGCATTTATGAGAGATTTCAAAAATATCGAGATATATATCGTGTATCGTGATATAGCCGAAAAATATCGCAATATTCTTTAGAGGCCATATCGCCCAGCCCTAGTAGCAACATGTCCAAACAGACGTTAGACAGTACTGTGTGTGTAACTGATTTAATGAGACACAAAAAAGACAGAAGTGCTAATAAACAGTATTTTATTTATATACCGTAAATTCCGCACTATAAGCCGCACCGGACTATAAGCCGCACCAGCAAAATTGACTGTTTGTTACATATATAAGCCGCACCGGACTATAAGCCGCGGGTGTTTTAATGTTTTTTTTTTTTTTTTTAATTGTGTTTTAATGTTTAATTACCATATGTAAGGGTTCGTGCACAGAGGGGATTGTCGGGAAAGAGATGGCTGTTTGAGGAAGCTCCCATTTATTAACATTTCAACAAAACAACATAACACAACACCACCTGTGTTTTTTTTTTACAGTGCACACAGTGTCCGCGGTGTGGTGAAAAGAGGGCAAGAGAGGAAATTAAAACAGAAGTGGATTTATAGTTAGAAAGAGTGCTAAAGAAGAGAGAATTCCGTTTTTTATTTTTTATTTTTCTGAAAAAATCCATAGATAAGCCGCACCGGTATATAAGCCGCAGGGGCCAAAAAAGGCCAAAAAACGGGGAAAAAGCAGCGGCTTATAGTCCGGAATTTACGGTATATATATATATATATATATATATATATATATATATATATATATATATATATATATATATATTTTAAGGTTTATTATTTTGCATCTTTGCCTTTAATTGACAGGACAGTAGACAGACAGGAAGGGTGGATCTTGGATTTTTGAGGTCGGGGAGCTGGTGAGGCTCCCCTGAGTTCGGCAGAGAAAATCCGAGCACGTGACGTCACAGTCGGAGCTCATGACCTTTGAACCGTCACATTCCCAGCTCCCAGTTGAAATGGAATGACCCAATAATGTTCATGTGCTTTGTTTTGATTGTAACGGTGTTTTGTTTAATCCCTCCACTCTGGATGTATACGCTACCTGATCTCCATGATTCTCCTTGGTTAGGGTTGTGGGTAAGAAAGTCCGTCATACTCTCCAACTTTTATTATTATATTAATATTATTGTTGTTATCGTTATTATTTCAATTTTACATGGCCTCATGTGATACTGTATCTCTGTTGTCTCCAGTGTGGTGGAGTTCAAAGATGAAGAGTTTGTCAAGAAGGCAATAGAAACTATGAACAAGCATGAGCTGAGCGGAAGGCCACTCAACATCAAGGAGGTAGGAACATTTTAGGTCAATTATGGCAAAAAATTGTAATCCCAATAATTTTTTACTTCATTATTATCAATCGGGATTGTTTTACTTGGTTTGTTGCACTTTTCCAACATATATTTTCACTTTTTATTTCTTTCAGTGTAGTATTTCTCAAAATAGCTGCAGCTAGAAAGTAAAAAAAAGAAAGAAAAAGCACTCTAACCAAATAACAGATGATCCATTTAGAAAGTAAAATAACATTTTCGCATTCAGTCTTGGGAGAAGAATATTCAAATGGTCCTTGTAAGACTATGGACTGAGCATCTATTGATGCAAGATTCATGGTCAATTTGAGAATTGATCAACAGTCACGTAAGTCATGAGAATCTGCAGGGAAGTCTAGGCAGTTGCAGCCTTCCAGCAGGAGCGAAGATCTAAGTGGATCTTTGTAAATCGGTCATCACAAAAATCATTTGAAGTTACAATTGGGCGTGAGGTCTCCTGAAGGTCTAATCTCGGGGTTAAGGCAAAGATTACGTTGATGATAATATCCAAAAAGTGACGATACGACCCAATGGCTTGTTTTCCGTCGAGGCTCTTGTCATACAGATGTGGGTGTCGTTTCATCTAAATTGGGTTGGGAAAACGATGAGTGTGAACATTCCGTCCAATGACCCCCGTTATATAAAAAAAAAGTGAGGAAAAAAGCATAAAAGATATAAAAAAAAAGTTGAACACAAACAACCATGTCCGAAAAAAGCTGAACCTTTTAAAAGTTTGAATGTTAGTTTCTAGCTTAACTCATTGAGTGCCAATGACGACAATCGTCGTCATTTGCTTTAGTGACGTAGAGTGCCAATGACGACGATTGTCGTCAATTGCGTTTTTTGACGGTGGGACGTGGATCAAAGCCAGATCCATCTCCTGTAAAATTTTGGGGCATGTTGAATGTGTAAAACCTATTTTACCGACCCATTAGGTGGCGACAGTGCTCTCCAGATTAGAGAAAGGCCAGGAGAAAAGAGAGAAGAAGTCATGAGGAAACGGAAATCGCATCGATATGCATGAAGCATAACGTTAGCTGTGCCTGTGAACAGCAGTCAATCTGCTGACACCACAATTGAGCTCCTCCGTCTCCGCTGCGATAGCCCCTCCATATGATTTAGTTGCCGACACCAGCCTCTTTCTGAAAAGTTACATTATTCTCAGCTGGGAGCCGGCGACAGGTTGTGAAAAAGCGGGGGGATGCAGCGCACTTTTCAGTGCAGACGGAGCAAAAGCAGAGCGAGAGCAAACGCAGCGACACTCAGAGTCGCGCAGAGACACTCCCACGGAGGAGGGGGGTGGGGCACGCAGGGCAGCGTACAACACACAACACCCACACAGCAGGCTCGATTGACAGAGACAGGCAAACAAGCTATCTGATGCCCACCAGCAGTAAATCAAGACCAGCAAGAAGGTGTAGGGTCTGCGCACGCAGGGGCCAGCGCTGCTGGTTGCAGCTAAAAAATATTATTTTGCCAAACAAAATTCCTTTGTTTTCACTGTTTTATTGAAGGAAATTATTTTTGAGGTGTCACATCAGAAAATATTAGCTTCAGAGTCAGTCATGTGCTTGAAATGCTATATTTCACAAAAGGCTCAATATCTCAGCTTCTAGATGGAAACGCCAATTTTTTCTGTTTTTGACCTATCTTCTCCGGCTGATAACTAAAGAACGGAAAATGATATCAATAAACTTTTTTTGCTGCTGATACAATAGAGTCTCATCGTTCTTTGTGCGTGTTCGGTGTTTACATAGTAATATCACACAATATTCTGTGGGCCTCGAGAAATCACTGAAAACGCTCTGAAACTCTGGCACTGGGAGCGTCCGTTCTCCAAAAGTGGCTGGCACTCAATGAGTTAAAGTGTGAAGGAATAGTTAGATGCCAAAATTCTACAGATTAATAATAATAAGAGCGAGAATATTAGATTGCCGAGTCAGCAATCACACAATTAAATGTCTTACCTTATTGATAATTGAGAAGTCTGTCTTGCAGTTCACGTTGGAGATGGGTACCGTGGGGGCCAATGGCCGCCAGCTGGCTCAGGCGAGGGTAGAGCTGTCCCCATTCATCATACTGGGATGCCAGTTTCCCTATTATGGAGGGCTGGTCCATATCCTGAAACACATTCAAGACAGCATTAATCCATTACAGAGGGCTGGTCCATATCCCGGAGCACATTAAACAGACAGTGTTACAATATTAATCTGGCTTCTTCAATCATCTTTCTGCTCTCCTCTCCTCTTACCGTGACTTTCACATTTTACCTGGAATACTCCCGTCAGCCATCGCTGCTCGTAGGACAGCCATTTTTCGCAGGAGAGGATTTTCAGGCGGCTGCAGGGTTTTTGTGGACACGGTCTTGAGATTTGGACGGCGTCCTCCTTGGTCGATGGGGGTTCCAGCAACCTGGAACCTTCTGTCCATCCGTTAGACAAAAATGGTGTCGGTCAACGTGTCTGGCATGATTTCAGTTTCCCGGATATTAGATCTGTGTTTATTGAGCTTAAAAACAATTGATAGCAGGTTATAGCCTTAGGCTATAACCTGCTATCAATGTGGAAACTTTGTTTTGAAACTTTGTTTCCCCCCCACCATTCTCTATATGCAAAATGGTTGTTTCTTGACAGCAATGCTGTCATGAAACATAATCTTGTGTTATTTTCTCGCACAATAACATTTGATTTAATGTGATGACGAAGTGAAGTAAACATTTTGAGTATATAATTATGTATATAAATATGTAATTTACCATAGCCGTAAGGTGGATGCAAAAGCTTGAAATTGCACCTTGAAAACGCTTGAAAATGCTTGAATTTGACTTTGGAAAAGGTGTATGAATGAACCCTACGTTAATATATTGGTAGTATCATAGTGACACGATGGAAATGAACGTATTCTTGGCTGCTATATTATCTGGGATAAGAGATGAATTGTAATGTGCTTCTTACACAAGGACCCTGACGGGGAGCACGCGCGGCGCGTGCTGCAGCGCATAGGAGGAGTCCACCAGGGAGGCCGAGGACAGGACGGAGGGCCAGGCGGGCTGATTGTGCCGCCCTCCATCGTCAACAACCCCAACATCCCGCCCGAGTTCATCCTCTTGCTGCAGGGCGGACGACTGGGCGCCACGGTGTTTGTGGCCAATGTGAGGAGGACACACAGTAATAAATATAAATAAATATAAATCGAGCTCCAGATGACTGTCTGTACATGAATCCTCCTGACCGATGGCGGTTGTTGTTTTGCAGTTGGACTTCAAGGTGGGCTGGAAGAAGCTGAAGGAGGTGTTCGGCATGGCTGGTCTGGTGAAGCGGGCCGACGTCAAGGAGGATAAGGACGGCAAGAGCAGAGGAATGGGAACGGTCACCTTCGAGCAGCCATGGGAGGCGGTGCAGTCCATATGTATCCTCCAGAATCCATACTAAAACACACACACGCACAGAACAAGCCTTTCTAGTTTGATAGCAACCTTCTTCTCCTTGACTCTCCATACTAATGTCGCTTTCACATATAAGTTGTTTAGTCCGCTTTAATTGCGCCAGAGTTCGTTTCCTCGGATAGTGCGCTTCGTTTGGGGTGGTGTGAAAGCGCAAACGAACTCTGTGGCGAAACAAACAAACAAACTCTGGTCCGCTTGAAAACGTGGGTCTCGGTTCGCTTCCAAGTGAACCCTGGCGCCGTTCGTTTGTTGTGTGAAAGCAAACCGGACTAAACACAAGAGCGCCAGTGCATCTGATGCACTCATGCAGTGCATCATGAGTAGAAGACGGTAGAAGGGAGCAAAACAAACACTGCGGCGTGCACACGTGTACAGTACCTGCACGCCGCGTCGTGACGTACGTCGTCATAACAACATCACATTTCTCAACAGCTGGCTTGCCTTCTCCTTCGGTACGTAGGCTACTCTCATCTGCAGAATGAAATGTTGAACAGCTTTCTGCCTCATCTGCTGCTCATATTGGGCACATTCTTGTTAAATATTTATTTGAAAGTAACACCAAAGTAAAACCAGAAATCCCAATATCGCAGGTGGTGTTGCTCCATGGTTTGTGTTTTGCGGATTCACTTGTGTTGTTCAGTCAGTCCTCAGCCAGGCAAGAAGCCTGCTGGAGAGGAGATATTTCCCTTCTCTATTCTGTCCAATAGACGAGTGACAGTTTCGACCACCTGACATTGTTCAGAAAGTTTGGTGCTTGTGACAAATTGCTGTGTGAAAGAGAACCAGACCAAATGAAAATCACAACAATGTTGCAACTTCACCCACCGAATCGCACCGAGTCCACCAGCTTATATGTGAAAGAGACCTAAAACACACACACACACACACACACAGAACAATCCTTTCTCGTTTGATAGCAACCTTCTCCTTGACTCTGGACTTCAGCCATGTTCAATGGACAGATGCTGTTTGACAGACAGATGCATGTTAAAATGGTATGTTGTTATCTTTGCTTATCTTCTCACTCGACTGAAGTTGTGCAGAGCATGTTGTTATAAGAATAATGTCTTTTTACATTTATCTTGTTGTTGTTTTATAGGATGAGAAATCTCTTCCATCCGATGATTTCTGTCAAGCAGAAAAAGCACCGCAGTTACCGAGTAAGTAAACTGTGTTCCCACCAAATTCAAGTCTTCTCAGTTTTGACAGGTTTACAGGTTAGGGAAGATGCCATGCTCATAACAAATGACTAGTTATAGTTATACCTCTAAATGCTGAGTGATGAAGCTGTTTCTAGTATACCCACAATTACCTCAGCTAGTGGAATAGGAAGTAGAGTAGCCAACTTAAGGTCTTTAGAGACTACAGTTTTTCTCCTACCATTTTTAATTTTTAAATTTTTTTTTTTTTTTTCCTGCTCTCCCCCAAATTTCAATAAACCTTTATGGCATATTATTACAATACAACGATACTGGTGTTGACGGTAATAGAAGATGCCAAATCATTCAAAACAATAAGCATTTTGCTTTTAGGAGCGTCGTGCCAGCGTGTGGCGCTGTTCCAAAACGTGTCAACGTGTGTCGTTGCCTGGGAAACGCACATCCCATAATAGTATGGCGATACTGGGGATGCCATTGCGAACATAGATGCGAACAGGACAGGTTAGCTAAAAGTTTAGCGTCGCCAGCGAGGGCCCCCACCGTTGCGGTCGGGGTACGTTTCGAAATCCCTCCAGGCCTTAAATCTTTTCTAGGGGAAACACTGTACTATGAATGTTTGAAGTTAGAATCATTTATTGAGAGAACACAAACAACATTTTCTAGTTGATTCATATGCAGCCAGGATACAGTATGTAACTGTTGCTATCTATATTCTCCTTGATGCATAATGTATTCATACATTTATTCAAAGTGCTTGAATAAAAGTGTGTGTTTTGTGTGTAGGGGGTCTAGGAGGTGTTGGGATATTAAAGTGTGTGTTTTGTGTGCAGGGGGTCTAGGAGGTGTTGGGATGGGACTGGGACCAGGAGGACAGCCCATTAATGCCAACAATCTGAGCGGAGGACCTGGAGGTCAGTCAGCTCTGAGTCGTCTCCTACATACTACACAACATACAACATACATATGTCACATACTACACAACATACAACATACATATGTCACATACTACACAACATACAACATACATATGTCACATACTACACAACATACATATTAGGGCTGTGAATCTTCACTGGCCTCACGATTCGATTACGATTCAGAGGGCTTCGATTACGATTATCGATGCATCTCGATGCATCTTAAATCGATGCATCACTTTTTTCCGCAATACATGATTTATTTTTTCTCACTTTCTTTTTTCTCACTGTGTGGCTACTTTTAAAATAAAAGTGCATTTGGAATTGCATTGTATTATGATCCATAATTAAAATAAACAACTGCATGTACTTCCATTATATTTTATTTGATTATTATTATTATTATTATTTATTTATTTTAGTACCGGTAATCGATTTTTGACATCCGCATCGCGATGCATCTTATAATCGATTATTTTTGACACCCCTAATACATATGTCACATACTACACAACATACAACATACATATGTCACATACTACACAACATATACCGTATATGCCAGTGTTTGTGATGGGCCTCAGTAATGACATTGTGAACAGGACAATATGTCTAAATGCTAATTGAGGTTTAGTGTCATTTCAAAAAGTTCTGCATTCTTAATTTTTGTTTATTTGTTTGTTTTGTAATATAATTGTATCATTCCTGATAAGTCTAAACATCAGTCATTGAATGGGACAGAACTTAGATGGTCAACAACACATTGACACAACAACATGGCGTTCACCAACATCATCATCAACTTTGAGCAGTATTCTCTTCATACTTAACACATTGACTGCCAGCCGTTTTTTTTTGCTGTAGGTAGCTTCTGCCAAGCCGTTTTTTGAGGATTCTGGCTCATTTTACAAGAGCCGAGGATTATTTTCTGCTTGGAGTTTGTGAACATACAATATCTCAAAAGTACTAATAGAATGTGTACTTTCTCTGTCTAAAAGAGTTAGTTTGTAGAGTTAGTAGTTATGTAAGCATTAGCAATTGAATACAGCATGGTTTTAGCGTCAGAAAAAATATTCAGAGATAAACGGCTTTTTGTGAAATTCGATCACTTTAACCATTCATTTTTGGCATCAGTAAGACCTAAACAATAGTTTTGAACAGTAATTTCCTCCATAACAGCAGGAAACTCCCCTCTGCTCAACTCCTCCCTCCGTGGGCGTTCTTCTTGGCTGCAGCGCCCTGTCACAAGCACTTTCCTACCTGTGCAAATGCACTTTCTCATACTCTCGACCTCTCAAATAAATTTCTGAATAGAAATTAAATTACTCTAAATTAGAGCGAAAAAGAAACAAAAAAGAATGGGTTGAAAATCCCATTCTAAAAGCCTTTTATGGCTGTTTCCAATTTGCAAAATAGCCTGCTGCACCACAAGCGTGTCACCAGTCTCACTGCCCCGCTGCCGCTGTGCGGCTGTGCCTGGCTGTGCCTGTCTGCGTGGCCGCTCCCCGAGGAAGCCCGGCTGGACTCGCCCGCCTCCCGGAGCCCTGGCCGAGAGCTCCGATGAAGCCCCTGCGACTCTGGTCATATTTACGCTGCGTGCCTCAAAGTGTGCTCCATCCGCAATCCACTATGCAAGTTTGCAATCCCGCACCGCCAGCAATCAGCGCGGAAACGAAAGCGCCTCCGCCCACCCATTTTCATGAGAATGGAAATGGATCACACTGCTTTTTGCTTGCCTTCCTACTTCCTTGTCGCCACTTAGTGGGTCGGTGGAATGGGTTGTACACGTTGTACACGTCCAATACTTATATAAGAGACGTAAAAGGGTTAGATCAACGTCCCACCGTCAAAAAAAAAAATCGATTCTGAAAACGTGTTTACACGTTGTTGGCAGTCAACAGCTGGATTCTGAAAACGTGTTTACACGTTGTTGGCAGTGAATGTGTTAATACACCAGCAAACAAACATATACTCAGTTAATGTGTGAACCATTAAAGCCTCAGCTCTTGGCAGCCATACTTACTTGCTTGGCTCATCCAGTGACCCTGCAGCACTCTGAATGTCTGAAGGTTATAAAGATAAGAAAAGTCAAGTTGCTCAAAACTAACATTCTGGGCTTTACCAAACTGCAACGTTTTAGGAACCGGCTGACGCTGCTCCCAAAGGTTAGCTCTCCATAGATCGGTACCCATTGGCACAACGTTGACTGACTTGCTGCAGTTTTTACCATTGCTTCAAAAATGATTATTTTATTATAAAAAAAATTGTACAGTCTGCCCTGCTGCAGATTCCGACCCTGACTTCACTGCTTATTGTACATTGCACATAAGACAAATGCATACCTGCACACCTGAGCGAAGCAGCAGCAAAAAAATAAAATAAAAATATTTATTTATTTATTCTCATGAAATCAAAGTGAACAAAACGAGAATAAAATAATTTGGTTGGCCACATCTTTTGTTTTTCATCCTGGCCTCTTCTGCTTAAGGCTGGCTTCAAACAGACTACGTCCCTCCGCATTAGCCCCGCCCCCCCCACACTTCATGACAACAATAGAGAGCCCCAGGGATGACGTATTTTTGTAGTCAGAACGCGGAAGTCCCGGACTTCCTGGTTCTTCACTGTTTCTGTCTATGGGATTTTTGAATGGGTTTTTGCCGCGATGCTTCAAATAAGGTCTCTGAGCAACGCAAGCTTAATCAAACGCGAACCAGAGTTCAGTCGGATAATCTTCACACATGAGGACCACTTTCATGAGTTTTGTAGCGTAAATGCGAGCCCTAGAAGTAAAAAGCTCGAGCTAAGCTAATCCAGAACTACACACTGTCGCATAGGCTTCCACGTCACGTCAGCACTCAACCTGGACTGTTGTTGGATGTGTGCACTGATTCCCCCGGGCTGAACGGGGCTGAACCAGGTGAGGGAAGAAAATTTCCGTGTTCGTCCTTTGAAGTGGTGACGTTATTGACGTATATATCCCAGTCGACTCAACAGTGTAGTCTCATTTAGCCGTTTGCTAGC
Organism: Poromitra crassiceps; assembly: GCF_964638095.1. NCBI lineage: Eukaryota > Metazoa > Chordata > Actinopteri > Beryciformes > Melamphaidae > Poromitra > Poromitra crassiceps. The sequence goes on along the minus strand of NC_139645.1, from coordinate 2,446,443 downwards.
TAGCTGCCCTTTTAACGGCACGTAAAAGCTTCAAAACTCATAAAAGTGGTCCTCATGTGTGAAGATGATATTACTAAACACTGGTTTGCGTTTGATTAAGCTTGCGTTGCCCAGAGACCTTATTAGAAGCATCGCGCCAAAAACCCATTCAAAAGTCCCATAGGCGAAAACAGTGAAGAACCAGGAGTGTTAGCATGGATGATTTCCGGACTCGTTCCTGGAGCTCTCTATAAGCACTGACTTCAGGGTCACAATTGGCAGCAGGGCAAACACTTTGCTCAAAACTGTGCCAAAAATGGCACACACAAAAGAAGCCTAGGGGGAAACACTGAGGTGCCGGTTCTCTGCCTTAGGTATGGAGGTTCCAGGTTTCGGTGGTGGCATGAACAGACTTGGAGGAGGAGGAGGTAAGGTCTTCACTACCTTTCATTGCTGTCTGTGTGTGAGTCATTGGACTGGTGGGCTTCTCCCCTCCTCTGTGGAGAGAAGGCAGAGCGCTGGTGAACCTGTTGTGCTGCCTCTCACACAGGTAGGAGCTGTGAAGGAGGAGGGAGCTAACCTGTTGTGCTGCCTCTCACACAGGTATGAGCTGTGGAGGAGGAGGAGGGAGCTTCGGGGGCGGAGGCATGGACAGCATGGGCAACATGGGCGGCTTCGGAGGGAGAGACATGGCGGCCGTCGGCAGGATGGGAGGTAAGGGAAGTGTGCAGAGATGTGAGGATTCAGTGACTTCGTAACGGGTACCTCTTAGAGATGCTGCGATCGAGATTTTTCAATTCCGATCCGATTTCGATATTTTAGCTCAAAACCGATCCGATTTCGATCAAATTTCGATACCCGATTCGATACCGATTTCGATCCGATACCGATACAGCACATATTTAAGTCTCTCTATGCTGTCTGATAGCTAGCAGGCAACAAACATTTTTAGGGTTAGGTATGTATGTGTGTGCTTTGGTAATATAGTATGTAAACGATTTAGTTCATCTAATTCATTTGATGTAAAACTAAAACATAACAATCAAATTAGGGCTGGGCGATATGGCCTCTAAAGAATATCGCGATGTTTTTCGGCTATATCGCGATACACGATATATATCTCGATATTTTTGAAATCTCTCATAAATGCTCAATTTAACCCTTCAGGGTTCATACACATTTTGACCAATGGATTTCCATGACTTTTCCATAAGTTCTTTACCTGTATTTTATGCACATCTGGGGTAAAAAAGAAGAAGAAAGAAAGGGCAAATGTTGTGAGCAAAGATGGATGATTTAATATTCCATAGCTCTGACCTAAGCAAATCTGACATCACTATTGTGATATAATATTTTTTTTTAGTAAAGTGTATCACTCAATAGTCAATACAAAAAATAATGGCTTTTATAGAACCGAAAGCCTAGCTGCTTAGTCTGCAGATAAAACATAAAAAATTACATTTAGACTCTTATTGGCATGACGGCAACATATAAGCGGTCTGAATTTTGCATGGGGCCAGTTCTATAGTGAGGCATGGAAAGCCTCACTATACGCCATCATATCTGTGTCGTTTCACTTTTGACTGAAAAATGATGCCTGTAGTCTAGATTAAAGAAAATACATGTATGTGATGTTGACAATTATGTAGGCTATGTGCGCATTCGTTTTCCTTATAGATCATGAGTGCTCCGCAGCTAGCTACGTTAGCTTGCATGTAACGTTAGCGTTAGTTGATTTTGGAGACACAAACCCTGGACGTTTCATTTTGAGTACGGTAGGCTAATGCATGAGGTTCTCTATGGTTTACGCCAGCTCTGGGAGTATGAAATGCTTTAAATGCGGGGGTTTTGGTCACAACAAGCTTGTGGAGCGCTGCCCTGCAACTAGATAGCCTAACCAGCTAGCTAACGTTAGCCCCGTTAGCCATCATCACAACAGCTAACGTTAACGCCAAAACAAATCCGCTGCCTCATCCCCACGTTTGGTTTAGCGTAACGCCAGCTCAGACTTTCCCCTAATCTCAGAAACCTTGCGGGACATGTATTGCAAATTGCAATAGTGGTTGTTTTGTTATAATTTGAAACTGTCAGCCACACTGGGGGCGGCCATGTTTTGCCAGTCTATGGTGCGGACGCGTGATTTCGAATCGCACATAGGTTAAGGACGGGTGTGTCTGACGTTTTGGCCCTGGCCATCCTAGGCTCAACGCGGCCTCTGTGTGCTGCTGCTGCAGCATGCTGGATAGAAATCCTGGAGCGGAGTCATGGAATGGAGTGCTTATATCGAAGCCTTGGATCGGTCATTTTCGCTGGAATCCGATCCGATCCGATCCATGTTTTTTGGCTGATATCGCGCCGATATCCGATCACATGATCGGATCGCAGCATCTCTAGTACCTCTGTGTGTCTTTGGAAACTTTTGTAAAAGTTTACTTGTATTTTTTTGTAAATACAAAAAAAATACATGTTCTGGAAATGTCAGGACAGGTTCTGGAAGTGTGCTGTAGAACCAAGTACTTGGGTCACATTTTTACTGATCAAATGAGCGATGATGTTGACATGTATATTCAGCGGCGTGTCTTGTATGCACACTAGGGCTGGGTTAAAAAAATCTATATATCGATATTGAATCGATATTCATGTGAAGGAACAAGTATGGATACATAAATCCCAGTATCGATCTTTTAAAATGCATATATATATATATATATATTTTTATAAACATAGGCTATAATTCTATAGGCGCTGTGTGGTAGTTAAAACATAGTTTCAAGTTGACGTTTATTTATGTTTGTAGTTGAAACAAAAACATAAATACTGTAGGCTACATGTGCATTGTGCATGCACCATGAGCCAGATGTACAGACCTCAAATCTGTTTGCACTATAATGTTTGTGAACTGGAAATGTTCATGAGCTTTATTTAATTTAATTTAATTTACAAAGCATTTATACTTTATGAAATACTGTTTACAACATGCTGCTGCTCAATGATTCTGTTGTATAGTGGAAATCTAAATTTGTTTGGCTTCTCACAGAAGACTGTAAAGAAAGAGACAGAAGACTGTAAAGAAAGATAAGATGTTGATTGAATGACTATGTTGGTCATGTTTAAATAAAAAATAATTACACGATGTAACTGCTTGCTTTATGGTCAATTCTTAATGTAAATATTAATATTTTTTAATAATGCACCAGGTTAGAGGGTTCCTTGTACAATTTACAGCATTAGTTCTTTGAGAATCTCTTCCATTATCAAAGAAAAACTGGTATTGTAACTAAAATATCGATATCGTATCGTATCGGAAATCGTATCGACTTGGGACCTTGTGTATCGGAATCGTATCGTATCGGGAAGTCAGTGGCGATACCCAGCCCTAATGCACACAAGCTAATATGCTGAGGAAAACGTTTTATTTTTGCTCTGATGAGGTCAACATTAGCCTGTTTAGAGCCTATTGTACTCCTCTCTATACTGCCCCCTTGTGGGTCAAGTTTAAGCAGGCTAGCATTCAAAAGCTTCAGGTTGCTTATAATGACTGCATGAGGATTCTGCACAGAAAGCCAAGGTGTTACAGTGCTAGTGAAATGTTTTGTGGTGCAGGAGTCTAACACCTTTCATCCCCTGCTGAGAAATCTGACCTGCAAGTTTATCTGTCGTCTTAATGTGTCTCAGAACTTTGATTATCATGCTGCTGTCTCAACCTGGTCTCAGTGCTACAGTATTAAGTACCAGTCCAGCATCTGGGCACATTGGTACCACTCTTGAACTCATTGAGTGCCAGCCACTTTTGGAGAACGGACGCTCCCAGTGCCAGAGTTTCAGAGCGTTTTCAGTGATTTCTCGAGGCCCACAGAATATTGTGTGATATTACTATGTAAACACCGAACACGCACAAAGAACGATGAGACTCTCTTCTATCATCTGCAAAAAAAAGTTTATTGATACCATTTTCCGTTCTTTAGTTATGAGCCGGAGAAGATAGGTTGTTTTGAGCAAAAAGACACGTTTCAAATTAGAAGCTGAGATATTCCGCCTTTTGTGAAAAGAAGCATTTCAAGCACATTCACTGAGTCTGAAGCTAATATTTTCTGATGTAGTGACGTGGTGTAGTTGTGTGGTGCCCTGTGTGCCCCACCCCCCTCCCCCCCCCCCTCAGCTGCAAACTCCTCCCCACACTAACACACAGCCTCACGCACCCAGTCTATTTTCGGAGCGCTCCGTTTTTGTGCGCCGGCTCCCAGCGCGACACGGAAATGCCAAACCGGACTGCATGGAAAGGTTTGGCCCTTCGGCGTCAGGTGCTGCCTTTCTGGCGGCTAATCGTGTGGAGAAACTATGCAGACAGACAGACAGAGGCAGAGGGGCCCAGTTGTGGGCGCGGATTGACTGCTGTTCGCAGCCAACGTCAGCTGCAGCCAGAGCCATCTATATGGCTCTGGCTGCAGCATGAGCGGTTTCTCTTTCATCACGGGGCTTTTTCCTGCTGTTTTCCGGACCTTTCTCTAATCTGGAGAGCACTGTCGCCACCTAATGGGTCTGTAAAATAGGTTATACACCTTCAATAGCTCCCATATTTTTATAGGAGATGTAATAGGCTTTGATCCACGTCCCACCGTCAAAAAACGCAATTGACGACAATCGTCGTCATTGGCACTCTACGTCACTAATCGAATTGACGACGATTGTCGTCATTGGCACTCAATGAGTTAATGTAATGTATTGGGGGGGTATGTGTATGTTATGATTTGATGTATTGTCTGTTTTTACACTGGACCTTGTGTCTGTTAATAAAGTGATGATGAGGATGATGTATGTTTAGATATGTTCCACTCAGGCATGATAGGCGGAATGGATCGGGACTTTCGCCGCAGTGACATGGGGATGAACCGAGGATTTGGCGACTCCTTTGGAGCAATGGGTAAGTACAGTGACATTCTGACTGGCTTCAAGTAAAACCCGGCCTGAACTACTTCATCCATACTGAACTCAGCAGACAGTAGTTAGTAGTTTGGCTTTGAGCTTTGTGCTGTTGTGATCTAATGTGCACCGGCTTGCATTCTCTCTCATGAGGAGGTGGAAGTTTTGGAGGAGGCATGGGCAGTGCTGGCATGGGACACATGGGGACTGCATTAGGTACGTCACAAATTCCATCCCTCGTTTTCCTTCTCTCCCTGGAGCCTATCTCTCAGCTCATCACTTGACCCTCACGTATACACACAAGACAGTTCAAAAGTTAATAATAATCCTCACAATAGTTATGACATGTGAAAGAAGAAATGACTACTATCATGACAGGTTGAATGAAATCTAAAATCGACGCTGGGTGACGGGGTGGCCTCGTAGTTAGACGGGCAGACCCCGCGGGTTCAAGCCCCTGTGTGTGCAAGCACTGGCCCTGCTCAAATATTCCTGTTCATATGAATCAACAAGCATGGGACACGTGTATCCAGAATAGTGTTTTGTCTCCTTTTAAATTCATATTTTATTATTATTATTATTATTATTATTATTATTTATTGTTGTTGTTGTTTTGCTCCTGCTGCGTCAGCATGTGACCTCTCCATGTGTGACCTGTACCACATCAAAGCATACTCATCATGTAACATCTAAAATCATTCATGTCATCCTGGCCCCTTCTTCATCTTGCTCCATTCAAGAAAAACATGTAGATTTTGCCAGTTGTCACAGTGACTGCCAACGCTTCCCATCTGCCCCAACATCCGTTCTTCTATCCTTTGCCTTTTCTCATCAACTTTTAACCCATTGATACCTGATGCAGCATTTGTGTGTGTAGCCCTTTAAGACCGCGAACCGCGTTACCGCGGTTCGCGGTCTTAAAGGGATACACACACAAATGCTGCATCAGGTATCAATGGGTTAATTGAAATAGACTTCTCATATAGCTCCCACTGTCTCCAAAGTCAGTTACCTCGTCGTGACTGTGACAGTAACGTCAGCACTATCGTGTCGAACATCTGCATGGACACTTTCAGAAAACGGAATTTTTGGACGACCAAGAAAATGGAGCAAAATGCTGATCGGTCTTTTTTTCCCCCGCCCGAAGGTACGATTAGAAATGTGCGAGGCCACATTACCCCGTTGAGCGTTGCAGGTGGATACGTGACCTCGGTCTGCTCGGTCTACATAATATTATAGCGCCTATGAGAATGACTTTCCTTCGTCTAATTGTATTCTTGTATTAATATTCATGAGTGGGAGGCAGGTGTACAGGTGAATGTGCTGCGCCTTGTTCTCAACATGAATATGCATCGAGGGTGGAGAGAAGTCGTAGCTTGCATGTAATGAACTTGGACCTGTAGAAACCTCTCTGCACTCCTGGTCTCCATGTAGAAACCTCTCTGCACTCCTAGTCTCCATGTAGAAACATCTCTGCTCTCCTGGTCTCCCTGTAGAAACCTCTCTGCACTCCTGGTCTCCATGTAGAAACCTCTCTGCACTCCTGGTCTCCATGTAGAAACATCTCTGCTCTCCTGGTCTCCATGTAGAAACCTCTCTGCTCTCCTGGTCTCCATGTAGAAACCTCTCTGCTCTCCTGGTCTCCATGTAGAAACCTCTCTGCACTCCTGGTCTCCCTGTAGAAACATCTCTGCACTCCTAGTCTCCCTGTAGAAACATCTCTGCACTCCTGGTCTCCATGTAGAAACCTCTCTGCACTCCTAGTCTCCCTGTAGAAACCTCTCTGCACTCCTAGTCTCCCTGTAGAAACCTCTCTGCACTCCTGGTCTCCCTGTAGAAACATCTCTGCACTCCTAGTCTCCCTGTAGAAACCTCTCTGCACTCCTGGTCTCCATGTAGAAACATCTCTGCACTCCTGGTCTCCATGTAGAAACCTCTCTGCTCTCCTGGTCTCCATGTAGAAACATCTCTGCACTCCTGGTCTCCATGTAGAAACATCTCTGCACTCCTGGTCTCCATGTAGAAACATCTCTGCACTCCTGGTCTCCCTGTAGAAACATCTCTGCACTCCTAGTCTCCCTGTAGAAACCTCTCTGCACTCCTGGTCTCCATGTAGAAACATCTCTGCACTCCTGGTCTCCATGTAGAAACATCTCTGCACTCCTGGTCTCCATGTAGAAACCTCTCTGCTCTCCTAGTCTCCATGTAGAAACCTCTCTGCACTCCTGGTCTCCCTGTAGAAACATCTCTGCACTCCTAGTCTCCCTGTAGAAACATCTCTGCACTCCTGGTCTCCATGTAGAAACCTCTCTGCACTCCTAGTCTCCCTGTAGAAACATCTCTGCACTCCTGGTCTCCATGTAGAAACCTCTCTGCACTCCTGGTCTCCCTGTAGAAACCTCTCTGCACTCCTGGTCTCTATGTAGAAACATCTCTGCACTCCTGGTCTCCATGTAGAAACATCTCTGCACTCCTGGTCTCCCTGTAGAAACATCTCTGCACTCCTGGTCTCCATGTAGAAACATCTCTGCACTCCTGGTCTCCCTGTAGAAACATCTCTGCACTCCTAGTCTCCCTGTAGAAACCTCTCTGCACTCCTGGTCTCCCTGTAGAAACCTCTCTGCACTCCTGGTCTCCATGTAGAAATCTCTCTGCACTCCTGGTCTCCATGTAGAAACCTCTCTGCACTCCTGGTCTCCATGTAGAAACCTCTCTGCACTCCTGGTCTCCATGTAGAAACATCTCTGCACTCCTGGTCTCCCTGTAGAAACCTCTCTGGTCTCCATGTAGAAACCTCTCTGCTCTCCTAGTCTCCATGTAGAAACCTCTCTGCACTCCTGGTCTCCATGTAGAAACCTCTCTGCTCTCTTAGTCTCCATGTAGAAACCTCTCTGCACTCCTGGTCTCCCTGTAGAAACCTCTCTGCTCTCCTGGTCTCCATGTAGAAACCTCTGCACTCCTGGTCTCCCTGTAGAAACCTCTCTGCACTCCTGGTCTCCCTGTAGAAACCTCTCTGCACTCCTGCTCTCCCTGTAAAAACCTCTCTGCACTCCTAGTCTCCCTGTAGAAACCTCTCTGCACTCCTGGTCTCCCTGTAGAAACCTCTCTGCTCTCCTGGTCACCCTGTAGAAACCTCTCTGCACTCCTCTCCCTGTAAAAACAGTGTAGCCGACGGCTACGTCGATCTTTTGTGATAACTAAAACATTGCATTGAGGTAATAATACCAAGGCAGGGACTAATCAGAGACTTTTGACGGCGTTTAGATGCACTTTAAAACCACCGCTTTCAACTTCATTTGAGGAGAGGCGAGTTTGAGGGTTAAGCACAAGACTGTGAGACTTGATGTTAGCGTATCAATGTGCTGAAATGGTCAAAACGTATCTATTTATTATGCAAGGCAATTATGATGGTATTTAGGAGAACCTGATCTTGAAATCCCCATCCTCCTCATAACTGTGTGCAGCCAGCCAGCGCTATAGTGTTGTATCCCCTATATATACTGCAGCGTCTAAGAACACAGCAGAGGGGTCCCTCCTCTCAGATGCTCACTTTGTGTGTGTGTGTGTGTGTGTGTGTGTGTGTGTGTGTGTGTGTGTGTGTGTCCCTGTGTGTGTGTCCATTGCAGGTGGCCGAATGGGCAATATGTCGATGGATCGCATGGCCGGCGGCATGGGGATGAACCGTGGCTTTGGAGGCTATGGAGGAGGCGGAGCTTCCCACATGGGTGGAGGCATGTCCAACAGAGGCTCTGGGGCCAAGCTGTCAGGCTGTCAGGTCTTTGTGCGAAATGTAAGTGCACCAATTTTTAATTTTTTTTCCTGTACATTTCCAACAAATGGACTGTACATGTAATAATAATACTGAAGAATGCCTTGTAACTTATTTAAAACAGAAATAATGTTTCATGTTTGTTAATTTGAGTATATATTTTAACTAAAACTGTCGGCTGTGTTTTTTATGTGTTTTTTATATGTGCATTGCTTTGCTGCTTGTTTTTTCGATTATTTTTTTGTAAAGCACCTTGAATTGCCTTTGTGTATGAAAGGTGCTATATAAATAAAATTTGACTTGACTTGACCAAGTTAGATATGTACCTACACAGATCTGAAATGTAAGTGCACCAAGTTAGATATGTACGTACACAGCTCTGAAATGTAAGTGCACCAAGTTAGATATGTACGTACACAGCTCTGAAATGTAAGTGCACCAAGTTAGATATGTACCTACACAGATCTGAAATGTAAGTGCACCAAGTTAGATATGTACCTACACAGATCTGAAATGTAAGTGCACCAAGTTAGATATGTACCTACACAGATCTGAAATGTAAGTGCATGGAGTTAGATATGTACCTACACAGATCTGAAATGTAAGTGCATGGAGTTAGATATGTACCTACACAGATCTGAAATGTAAGTGCACCAAGTTAGATATGTACGTACACAGCTCTGAAATGTAAGTGCATGGAGTTAGATATGTACCTACACAGATCTGAAATGTAAGTGCATGGAGTTAGATATGTACCTACACAGATCTGAAATGTAAGTGCATGGAGTTAGATATGTACCTACACAGATCTGAAATGTAAGTGCATGGAGTTAGATATGTACCTACACAGATCTGAAATGTAAGTGCATGGAGTTAGATATGTACCTACACAGATCTGAAATGTAAGTGCATGGAGTTAGATATGTACGTACACAGATCTGAAATGTAAGTGCATGGAGTTAGATATGTACGTACACAGATCTGAAATGTAAGTGCACGGAGTTAGATACTGTAAATGACTAATTCTAGGATTGGTTTGTTTAGATTAATTACCTGGGCCCAGTTGCACAAAGCACCTTAGGTTAAGCTTTCCCTTAGAGTCAGAGTTCAGGTGTCCATAAAATAGAACCGGCTGCACACAACACCCTTAAATCTTGTGCTTATGTTTTCCTTCAAATGTTTAACCTTATGGAGAAGATTTAATGATGTTTTGTGCAGCCAATTCTATTTTATGGACACCTTAACTCGGACTCTAAGGGAAATCTTAACCTTAAGGTGCTTTGTGCAACTGGGCCCTGGTGCTCTACATAAGTGATAATGGGGAAGCTTTCAGTTTTGTTCTCTTGGGTGACACCTATTGGCGATAAGTTGTAATTGCCGGTGAGGTCCAAACAGTGTTCTTATGTGACATTACTCAGTTTGTTCGGCCATAGTAACCACCCGTAATGCCAGACAGATAGTGACTTAACAGACATTTCTTTAGATGAACATCTTCCATATTATCACTTTAACTGTAGGATTTGAAAGTTGTGAGATTATTTTCCCACTCCTCCTAGTCTTGATTTAATAATCCATTTGTATCTGCTTTATTTATGTACCCGTCTCTTATTGATCTCATGCTGTGTTGATCCTCTCCCAGCCTCAGATATCATCTGTTGATGCACTTTCTTGGTTTTGTGTTGCAGCTGTGCTATGATCTTACTTGGCAGAAGCTGAAAGAGAAGTTCGGCCAGTGTGGTACGTCCTCCTTAAATATCAATCTCATCTTTATTGCTGAAGATGCGCTTGTGAAACATTGTGCGCCATCAGCATTTGAAAGCGGTTGAACTCCTTCCTGTCTGTGCACTACAGGGTTAACTCCTTCCTGTCTGTGCACTACAGGGTTAACTCCTTCCTGTCTGTGCACCACAGGGTTAACTCCTTCCTGTCTGTGCACTACAGGGCAGGTGATGTTCGCAGAGATCCTGAAGAACGAGAACGGGAAGTCCAAGGGCTGTGGCACGGTGCGCTTCGACTCTCCAGAGAGCGCCCAGCAGGCCTGCAGGCTGATGAACGGAACCAAGATCAACGGCCGAGACGTGCACGTCCGCGTGGACGATAACCTGTAGAAGCTTTGGTAGAAGTCACACTAACACACGTCCACATTCGAACCTTCTCGCCAACGAGCTTTTGTTTTGTTTTAAAAACAGTTATTCCACATCTCCATCATGTCCACTGTATCTCCATCATGTCCACTGTTTTACAAACTTTTTTGTTTAGATTGTGAAGTTTTTTTCCTCCCCATCTGTTTTGTAAACCCTTTTTAATTTGTGGGGCAGTTAATTGAATAAACTTTTTTAATTTTTAAAACCTGGTTGGTTGTAAAATCTACTGAGATCAACGTCTTCACGTTGTCCATCATCCCAATGTGTGTTTAGCTGAACCTGAGGTGTCGTTCTGTTCAACACGATTCCAATTTGCTACATACAGTAAAATGACCTCTTGAAGTTTGGAATTCCACGTTGCTCATGAAGGCAGCAGGGGAAAAACAGTGAGAACTCAATGGGCATACACAGCGACATCTCCATTCACTCCAATGGACCAGTTTTTTACTCTCAAGAGTTCCAGGAAGTAAGGTCCTGGATTAAGAAGCACTGTCGAGTTGCCGCAAAATGGACAGTTTGTGTTGTACTTTGAATTTTCTTTTTTTTATCAAATTGTACACTATCAGCTTTATTTTAACATTCAAAAGTAGCGCGGGACCCCTTCCTGGCTGTTCATTGGCTAATGAGTCACGCATTTTGGTCCTCCGCTGACGCCACTCTCTCTAAATTGCTCTGGGCATACATCAGTAATGGTCTCTAGCCTACTATTTTTTTTTTTTTTTTTTTTTAACAGGAAGCGATATGAATTTCCCTTCGCTCCACGATGATCATTTGTCATTTTATTTCAGCAAAACCTTTTGTCCGAGTCAAGGGTTGCCATATTTGATTCAAATGCCATTGTTACAGATGTCAGTGCTAAAATACCTATGATGTCTACATGAACTCAGCAGGGGCCAGGTATGAACAACATTGATAAAAATGTAATTCTATTCTTGACCAGTAGTAGTAATATAGACAAGTGGAAAGTTTTTGTGTGTGCTATTTATGGCTCATTCCACCTTCTTCCTTGTGGGCAGTAAGGGCCTGCTCATAAAAGCTTATCAGAATGACTTGGATGATGATGGCTGCTTTTTGTTGTCACTCACCCACCCACTTTGGAATAAACGAAGACAAGGTGGCGAGAGTTCAGTTGGCACCTTTATTTCCTGAGTTTTGATTGGTTGGTTAGATGGATAGATTTGATTTGACATGTTTAAAATACACAGTGACTAGAGCACCGCGGGAAGGGAGTCCGGAAGTAGCACTTGGGTTCGTCAGGGCGAAGGTCTATGGGGATTTAACATGGCGATTTCACTTGAATGCATCAAATCATACTAAGTTGTTGAAATGTTTACTGAAAATCACGTTAAAAAAAATACACATTTACGTTTCAAAAGTCAAAGTGGCCCACGTGTGTGAAGATGATCTTGCTGAACACAAATGATCGCGCCCATAAACTTTTGTTAACCACAGACCTTATTTGATGCATTTTTGTGAAATCCCCATAGACTTTTTCCCTCTTGGAACCAACATGGCGGTGAGTTCTGTTTAAGCCTACAAAAATACGTCGTCATCCCTGCGGTACTCTGTAGAACCCCAAACGGGTTCATTCACACTCCGCCCACGTCCTCTTCCTTATGCAGCTCCTTCAAATAAACATGCTGCCATCTTCTTTGATTTCAACGCACTGAATTATCTCGGTTCTATTATATTTCCCCCGTTCTCTCAAGTCCCCCCTGTAGTACCTCCGCCTACCACCGTTTGGGAAACCACTGTCTTAAAGGAACAGTTCACCCAAAAAAATGTGCTGTCATCTGCTGACCCTCATGCCAGTTGAAGCACAGGTGAAGTTTGTCCATATAACACACAGGGAGTGTGCCAGCACAACACAGGGAGTGTGCCAGCACAACACAGGGAGTGTGCCAGCACAACACAGGGAGTGTGCCAGCACAACACAGGGAGTGTGCCAGCACAACTCGAGAGGAAACCAGTCGCCATTGACTGCAGTCGTACTGAAGATAATCAATAATAGAGCCTTTTCACGGGGCCCATTTTGTGTCAAAAGGCAGAATAAACGGGTGCAAGCAAACCACTAATGAGGGTTTCCAAATTCCAATCATGGAAGTTTGAAACCCTCGTTAGTGTTTTGCTCGCACCTGTGTTAACCCTGCCTTTTCGACACAAAATGGCCCCCGTGAGAAGGGTCTATGGCAGGGATACTCAACTTGCTTTGCCTGGGGGCCACTTTCGTGAAATGATAGAGGGCCAGTTAATAAACAAACAATATACATTTTTCTGTGGTGGATTGTAGGTTTTTGGGGTGTCAGCCGGTGTTTAGTCTGACACACCGGATGTGCACACCGGATAGTTAGTTAGGTTAAGTACATACATAAGTGCCTGGGTAGCGAGCAGATGGCGGTATTTGACATTTTAGCAGCTAAATCATAGATTATTGAAAGATAATTCTGAAATTCTATAACAGTAGTGGAGTATTGGCCAGAATGACATGAACATTTGGACACTTAGGCCATGTTCAGACTAGGGGGCCAAATCTGATTTGTGAACTTTAGTGACCTATTAATGACTTTATCCAGATTGGTGTTATGAGTCTGGATGCTCCAAGTCTGATTTGTGTCACTTGTCCCAAACCACATATGGAGGTAGTTTCCAATCTGCTTTCGACTGATGTGACTTCAGTTGAGTATCACTGGTCTATGGTGACTGGTTTTCTCTCAGGTTGTGTTGGCAAGCTCCCTGCATGCTCTTCTCTTCTCTCTTCTTCCACTCTATCTTTGGAATATGTGAGTAGCCAAACATGCTTCCATATAACGACATTTGAAGATTATTTTGGTTTGGCTGTGTGTGTTTCTTGGGGCGGATGGACGATAGCTTTAGTCCTTTTCAATATGGCTCAGGTCCTTGGAGGCTCAGATCATCTCAGTCACTGCACAGTCTAACGGGGTTATTCCCAATGATCCCCAGTTCGTATAGAATGGCCATAGTGGCGAAGAGGACGTAGCAGAAGAGCGAAACCACTCCCAACTTCCAGTCCAGCTTCCATCCGTTCACGTGCACGGCGACGAAGAGGAAGACGATGGAGAGCAGGAGGGTGGCGGAGATGAAGACCAGCCCGGTGCTGTTGACCTCCACGGGGTTGTCGGTGTCCACGAAGGCGGTCTTGATGAACCAGGGCAGGCCCAGACACAGCATGTCAAACACGTTGGAGCCCACGATGTTGGACATGGCCATGTCGGCTTTACCTGATGAACGAACAGACAACAGTAAGTTTGTTATATTTACACATTTTGGGGAAATTGTGAAATGGATCGCTGGTTGGGATTTCCAAAGTGGCTGCCAATAATCTGAGAAGCGGAAGGGAATAATAATCAAGAGATATTGCATTAGTACGTTTGAACAAGACAGATGGGGACCCAGCGCCTCAGTGCTCACTGGTAGAAGACTAATGTACCGGCCAGTTGCCAGATGTGAATTATGCTGCTTATAAAGATGAATGTTGCTCAGCCAACCTACATAAGGTTTGTTCATATCTCTGGTTGGCACTTTACTGGGCTTTCATGATGAAACTGGAGGCAGATGAAAGACCAGATCAGACGGTGAAAGACGTATCAATTTGAAAATAACATTTTCACAATCGTTACTTTGACCGGGCGGTCACCTAACTGCCGTAGCCTAGATTTTCTGTTTTGTACTGCTGGCTGATGTTACCTTCTCTGGCCACCATCACACTTGCTATGGTGTCGGGTATACTGGTTCCAGCAGCCAGCAGGGTCAGTCCCATCACTGTATCAGGGATGCCGAGGGTCTCTCCTGTGTACACACATAAATACACACACAAAATCAGATTCAGCCAGAAGGAATCGGGGAGCAACTGATCGTGACTATAATGGTTAGGACCTTACCATTGGACTCAACTACTACTGACCCACAACCTTAATTAAATTAAGCCACAATTAAATGTAATGTAATGTAATGTAATGTAGCCTAATGTAATGTAATGTAATGTAATGTAATGTAAGCCCTCCTCTCCTGGTTCTCAGGGGTCCTTGACATTTTGTGAATTTGAGTGGGGAAATCAAGGCCTTGAAAGTTTTTGAAAACAGACATAGCTTTGAAAGTGGTTGAATTGATATATTTTGTGCAAGAATATAAATAAGTTATTTTATGTTTTTGTTTGTTTACTTGAGAAGCGTTCACACCTTCAAGCCTCTGGGAGCTTCCGTGAAGCCTGCTAGCTCTCATAAAACATTCTCAGTGTTGTAGGTCTAAACCTCGATCCGCCACGTCGGGTCCTTGAATTTGAGCGAATTGGGCCTGGAAAGTCCCTGAAAATCCATTGAATTTGATGTTTAAGAAAGTGTGCGAAGTGGAACCCGTTCAGGGGCGTTGGAAGTACCTTTAGGTAGGGGGTGCTGCCACCGATTCAACATTGGGAGGGACGGCTGACGGCGCCCGCAGGGCGGCAAAAATTTGGCCACTTTGTCGCCAGATTAGAGGAATATTAATATTAAGATTAGACTGTTGTGTCATTATTCAGTCACCCTTTCTCACTCACCTCCATGTCACCACTTGCTCCCACTGCTGTGTTGGAATCCTCATTCTCTCTCCCACCCTTTTTGGACTTTTAGCCATATTTAGAGGAATATTAAATTTTAAATTAACATTAGGATTATACTATTGTGATGTCATTATTCAGTGTCTTCTCCTCTTCTCTGCAGCATTACTCAATTTACCCTCAGGACTCAGGGACAGTGATAGCCTACCTGCTATTCCTCCAATATATCCAGGGCCGGATTAATAGTACCATGGGCCCCCGGTGCTATTCATTTTCTAAGCTATTCATTTAGCCTTTTAAGGTAGTCATAAAGATTATATCTTCCAGACTGAAATGTTATAACAGAAGTGGAGTATTGGCCAGAATTACATGAACATTTGGACACTTATTCAGCGGGTATTTTGCATGTTGCGTTCAGGTGCACTGTAAAAATTTTTTTTTCTTTTTCTTTTTTTAACATCTCTTGCCACCAGGGGGTGCTGCAGCGCCCACCGCACCGTGCTTCCAACGCCTTTGAACCCGTTCGTCTTGACTTTCCTGATGTTACTACAGTACAGACCGAGCAGGCTGCAGGGAAACACATGCTCCACCACAAATGCTGCTGCTGACCATTTTCTCTCCCTAGAGGCCTCTGGGACGTGGCTGTACCTGCTCTGTCCCGTGCCTGCCCCCTCTCATAAGACTCCAACTCCCACCATGCTTTTCCATGTGAGCCGATCCTGAAGACCAGGGCATAATAATCTTATTATACTGAAGTCGCTCTACCACCCCGTCACATGAGAGAGCTGCCCTTTCAGGTCTGATGTGAGGTCAGACTTTCCTTCATCTGATCCGGATGGGGAGGGGATCTGTCTTTGGACCTGTGCCTGCGGGCCGTGTTCTGTATGTACACTCACACAGCTCACATAGCTCACATGACTCGTGCTGCTGGCCCCCGGGGGCCAGACGGGACCTAATCCTGCACCGGCTGGATCGGCTAATATCTGCACATGGCCGACTGGAGCTACACTAAACCCCCCCCCCCACCACCACCAACACACACACACACACACACACACACACACACACACACACACACACACACACACACACACACAGACACACACACACACACACACACACACAGACAGACAGACACACACACACACAGACAGACAGACAGACACACACACACACACACACACAGACACACACACACACACACACACAGACAGACAGACACACACACATACACACGCATACGCATACGCACACACACACACACACACACACACACACACGCACACACACACACACAGGCACAATGGCATCTCAGGAATTAGCCAGCAGACCAGCATGTGATTCTACTCATTTTTCTCACAAGTTTGAAACCCCTCATAACATAAGACACAGACGTTCCATAAACTCCATAACCTGGTTGAGTGACAGGCTGACTTACACCTGCAGACAACTGAACTAGGGATAACAGAGTCATGATAGTTTTTTTTAGTTACAGGGATGCAAGCTAGTCACCTTTAGGTGACAGTCACCTTTTTGACCCCAAAATAGGGCACTTGGGTGAGTGTTGTTGCCCTATCTGTCACCTTTTCACTCTCCGTGAGTTTGCATCCCTGAGTTAAATGTTGAAACAATGCTAGAAATAAATTAGGCATAATAGGGATGTTCATCAGTTATCAAAAATCGATAATTGATCGTTAAGGAATGAAATCGATCATGTGGAATTTTTATCGATTTTGTTGTTATTAATTATTATTTTGCGGACTAGGTTTGGGTGGAATTCGTTCCTCCTCGCCCCACTCCATTGCACAGCCGACTAACGTGAGGTGGAGCTTCATATAGTCTCTAGTTTTCTGGCTGGGCACGGGCCTTTGTGCCAACAAAACTGTTTTAAACATGGGAAATTCACACGGGCATGCGCCGGGGACAGCAGAGTGTTGGAGAGGAGACACATTGAAATAAAGAGTTCATTGAGGAGAACACGTTGTCTTTCGTATTTTCTGCCATAGGCATTCATTTAGTAAAAAATATATATATATATATATATATATATTTTTTTTTAAATATTATTAATATGATCGATAATCGATAATTGATCGTTGATTTTCCCCGATTTTCGATTAGGGAAATTTTTCAAAATAACCATCCCTAATGCATAATTCTGATTTTCTTAATGCAAATGAATTCATCAAACTTAAACGTCGGAATGCTTAGTTAACGTGATGCGTTTACCAACAATGGTGACCATCCACACCAGGATGTACGTGAACGCTGAGATCCAGACAGCGGACATGAGGAAGGTGATCATGAACCAGCGCTTCCAGAACCTTCTCCTGCAGTCGGGGATGGTGAGGAAAAGCAGGAGGATGATTGGCAGAGCGAGGACCCAGAAGATCCGCTTCAGGTCGCTCTCCGGCACGGCAAACACACTCTTATGATCTAGGAGACAGACAAGACGAGACGAGACGAGCAGGTCATGTGTGGATGAAGATCACATCATCAGGAGGTCATGAAGGCCAAAACAAGAAAGCAGAGATCATCCCCAGCTGGACACATGGCACCATCATGTCCCAAATGCTGGAGTGGAGAGCAGCAGTGTCCACTAGAATGTCCTACTCAAATAGAAGTAGTTACTTACTGACTTACTGACATTTTACTTGAGTAGGCTACTTTTACTGGTGTAAAAAATATTTTGAAGTAAAAGTAAAACGCAGCTAATGTAAAATGCACTCAGAGTTATTTGTTTGTAAAAAAAAAAACACACACATTGTTAGATGTGATCCTTCCCATGCAATTATAAAAGGACAAGAGGGCAGAGTTCAAACAATCAATTGGAAAAATTGGAAATGACCAAATCAAGTGCACAAAGCCAGTAAAGCAAATTTATCTTCTTTGCTGACTGACCTTCACAATCTGGACCAATTTACCCTGGTCCATTTACTTATGGAGAGCCACAAAATACAGTACTTGTACTTAAGTAAAACTAGGCTACTGTCTTTAAAAAACCCTCAAATGTACACTCAAAAAAGTACTCAATTACAGCAACATGAGTAAATGTAATGAGTTACTTCCACCCTTGCTGGGTGCTGCATACCCACTAAGGCATGGATGGGGCGTGTCATCTCTACCTTCAGGGATCTCGTTGAGGTCGTGCAGGCTGAGAGAGAGGTGGGAGATCTCTTACCTTCAGGGATCTTGTTGAGGCTGAGAGAGAGGTGGGAGATCTCTTACCTTCAGGGATCTGGTTGAGGCCGTGCAGGCTGAGAGAGAGGTGGGAGTAGCCCGAGTCGTCCTGGAAGATGCCGCTGTCGGTCCTGGAGCGGCTGTGGACCCTCAGGCTGGTGTCGACGTCGCTCCAGCCCACCAGAGGCTGCGACTCGGCCCGCTCCCCGGACCCTTTCAGGCAGCTGCAGCACGGGCTCAGCCTCCGCAGCACAAACTCACTGATGCGGAGGTCGAAACACAGAACCACGATGTAGACGCCGTACACCAGCAGCAGGCAGGCGGCGTCATACCTGCCAACCAAACCACCAGTGGAAATGACATCAAGTCATGTGTGTCTGATTGCTTTTGTTATTCTTTGAAGTTCAAATGATGAAAATATTGTATCGAGTTGACTTATTATTATTATTTTTGTTGTTGTTGTCGTTGTTTTTGTTGTTATTATTATTTCTCTTTATCATATATGCAGTGGTTGAGGGGGTTCCAGACCAGCAAACTGATGAATTGTTAAACTTCTGAATGAATTCATTTATAAGAATTAATTAATTAGCAATTAGAATGACTGTTTCAATCATAGTTTCTCTGTTATCTCTGCCTACAATACAGATAGTCGTGGAATTCTGCACAAAATCATATAATCTGAGAGTAAAAACTATTCTCAGATTTCACAAGATCTCATCAAATCTCATCTGTGGCTCTAATGTCGACTAAATGAGGCGTCCTTGACCTTGATATGAAAAAGCTTGAGATACGCAGCATATTTTTATCACACATAAAAGATGAAGATATTATCTTCATCTTTATCATAATACAGATAAATCGGTTTTAATAAAGTGTGTTATTGCGTTATGACCAAAGGAATCAGGATGATAGAGAAATATTCCATAAACACTGTGTGGGTGCGGAAGCATTTAATCTGTGCAATTATGATTTATGAGCCACATATTGCACTGAGTCAGTGTGTGTTTTGTTGACAGTGTTCTGGTTTATGTTCTGTTCCCACAGTCGAGACACAATAAACAGCTGCATCCAACTCTGTCTGTTACTGCTGTGCTGGCTCAGGGTGGAGGAAGGAGGTCAGGTAAGCACACACCCCACACAGACACACACACACGCACACACACACACACACACACACACACACACTCACCAGTACACTCTGTTATCAGAGATAATGGCTATAACAGCGGAGACACTGATCCCGTAGGCCAGGCAGTCCCTGAACAGAGGCCAGCAGGTGAGGTGGTTCGCCTGATAGAGGAAACGGTAGAAGAAGAAAAAAACACACTTTTATAGCTCACAGCTCATGGAGTGCAATGTACACAATGATCCTTCTGCTTTGACCTAGTGAGGCCACCGCTGTTATGTGTGCACAGTTGTCAGTTGGGTAATCTTTCTCAGAATTGTGTGTGTGTGTGTGTGTGTGTGCGTGTGCGTGTGTGTGCGTGCGTGCGCGTCTGTGTGTGTGTGCGTGTGAGTGTGTGTGCGTGTGTGCGTGTGTGTGTGTCTCTGTGTGTGTGTGTGTGTGTGTGTGTGTGTAGTACCGCGGAGGTCAATAGTCCACATGCAGCACAGATTCCTAGGAGGTTGTAGACTGCTGATCCCACTATGGTGCTGACCCCAATGTCTCCCTTTGTCACAAACACACCTAACACATGCACACGCACACATGCACACGCACACACACACACACACACACGCACACAACACATCTGAGCTGTGATGGCAGTAACAGTGACAATGTGAGGAAAAAACACAGGCCAACAACAAGGTGCTGAAATAGACCCTTTTCACGGGGGCCATTTTGTGTCAAAAAGGCAGGGTAAAGGGGTTTCCAACTTCAACAATTGTAAGTTGGAAACCGTCATTAGTGTTTTGCTTGCACCTGTGTTTACCCTGCCTTTTCGACACAAAACGGCCCCCGTGAAAAGGGTCTATTCCTTTCCCTATGAAATGAAAGTTGTCAGTCTCTTCTCTTTATTCAGACTCCGCCCCCTGCCGTTTTCTCCCCAATCATACTTGGCCAATTCCCCCTGCTGACCCGGCCCATTGCTCCACCCCCTCTAATGATGCTGGGGGAGAGTTGTCGAGTAGCACACGCTTCCTCCGATACATGTGCAGTCGCCAGCTGCTGACAGCGCGGAGGGGTTTCACCCGGCAGGACGTGACGCGTGCAAGGATCACGCTATTCTTCCCCAGTTCCCCTCCCCCCCGAACAAGCTCCCCGACCAACCAGAGGAGGCGCTAGTGCAGCGAGCAGGATACATACCCGGCCTTAATCCGGCTTCCCAATTGCAGTCATGGTCTGTATGGATGCCTGACCAAGCCGGAGCTAACACGGGGGGCGCGAACCTGCGCCCCTCATGTTGGGAATCTAGAACACTGCACTACCCAGATGCCCCAGCAGGTGTCAGCCTCTTCTGGTTGGGGGTGATGGAGGCAGTGACAGTGATCATGATGCTGCTGTCACTCCCCATCACTCATCAGTGTAATGAATAATGCATGCTTACCCAGAAACGCTGTGACCAGTTCAGGTGCAGAACTCCCAGCTGCCATGAAGGTAGCTCCAGCTACATCCTGAGACAGTCCCAGACCTGGAGGAGACACAAGAACCAGCAGTAGAACATCATGTAGTGACATTACACACATCCTCTCCTTCAATAAGAGTCGAAACACATGAGACAAAGTTACCCTGAAATAATGCTATCATATTAAAACTATGAATTATTTACAACTAAATGGCCGTGTGCATGTAAAGTCAACACTGTATACACAATCAATACTGTCCTTAAGTATTCTGGAGTTATGTCTAGAAAGCATAACATATGGGTTAAGTCAAAGGAGTTGGTGGAAAATCTTTGATTGTAGCTGAATAAAAAGGAAGTTATTTTTAAAATATTGACTAACCTCAACAATAAAAATCCTCGGCATAGGGTTATATTACTGATTCAAAACTGTAATTGACCAGCATAACCTTTGCACAGCCACATAGTAATCCTATAGGATTTGTTAGAAGGATGCTATACAAACTACAAATATCACATCAAAAATATAAGTGCATGCAATGACTACCAAAATAAGGTCACTCTAAACTCACTGGGGTGAACCACACAGCGCACAATATAAATCTCCATAGGAATATGATATGAATGCTATACTAAGCAGTGATTTTTCATGATGGGGGTATGCAAGGATAGGCTTACGTTCACTGATGACTTCCAGGGAGGGCAGGAAGTAATCGTCACAGACTATTGCCACAGCCAGCAGCATGTAGAAGATGATCATGAAGTAGATGACCAGTCCTCCATCCTTCCTCTCCTGCACGGTGAAGAAGCCTTCAGGGAACTCAGAGGACTGTGGGGAGATGCACTCCGTCTCATTCTCTGAAACAGAAGAGGCCTTCAGGGAACTCAGAGGACTGTGGGGAGATGCACTCTGTCTCATCCACTGAAACAGAAGAGGCCTTCAGGGAACTCAGAAGACTGTGGGGAGATGCACTCTGTCTCATTCACTGAAACTGAAGAGGCCTTCAGGGAACTCAGAGGACTGTGGGGAGATGCACTCCGTCTCATACTCTGAAACTGAAGAGGCCTTCAGGGAACTCAGAGGACTGTGGGGAGATGCACTCTGTCTCATTCTCTGAAACTGAAGAGGCCTTCAGGGAACTCAGAGGACTGTGGGGAGATGCACTCCGTCTCATTCTCTGAAACTGAAGAGGCCTTCAGGGAACTCAGAGGACTGTGGGGAGATGCACTCCGTCTCATACTCTGAAACTGAAGAGGCCTTCAGGGAACTCAGAGGACTGTGGGGAGATGCACTCTGTCTCATTCTCGGAAACTGAAGAGGCCTTCAGGGAACTCAGAGGACTGTGGGGAGATGCACTCTGTCTCATTCTCTGAAACTGAAGAGGCCTTCAGGGAACTCAGAGGACTGTGGGGAGGTGCACTCTGTCTCATTCTCTGAAACTGAAGAGGCCTTCAGGGAACTCAGATGACTATAGAGAGATGCACTCCGTCTCATTCTCTGAAACTGAAGAGGCCTTCAGGGAACTCAGAGGACTGTACTGAGATGCACTCCGTCTCATTCTCTGAAACTGAAGAGGCCTTCAGGGAACTCAGAAGACTATAGAGAGATGCACTCCGTCTCATTTACTGAAACAGAAGAGGCCTTCAGGGAACTCAGAGGACTGTACTGAGATGCACTCCGTCTCATTCTCTGAAACTGAAGAGGCCTTCAGGGAACTCAGAAGACTATAGAGAGATGCACTCCGTCTCATTCACTGAAACAGAAGAGGCCTTCAGGGAACTCAGAGAACTGTGGGGAGGTGCACCCCGTCTCTTTGTCTGAAAAAGCAGCAGCTATTGTGTCAGCTCAAACCAGCAGCCTGGTGCTGAAGTACAACATCAATATTGTTTGAACCCCTTATGGTCATTACAGGCATTTCACGCCAATAAGACAGGATGATTAGCAGAGCAAACACTGTCACAGTGGCTCAGACACAATAGATTACTGACACTTTGTAACAGATTAACATCCACAGAACAACGAGCTAGAGCAGAGGGGTGGGCAACATGTTTTCCAGAGGGCCACACTGACTTACATCAAGTAAGCAAAGGGCCACACCTTGGAGATTATACCTGCCAACACTCCTGATTTTTGTGGGGGTCTCTCTATTTTTAACCCTCTCTCCCGCTGTGATTGGTCATTTCTCCTGTTAATCTCCTGATATCATTGTGATACAAATCAAATGGCTGTAGCGGATGAGATTTATTAACATAATGTTGTCTTTTATTGACTTTTTGGGGGTTGTTTTGTTTTCCTTTGAGGACGTTGGGGGCCGGATTGAGATGGTCCAGGGGCCGGGGCCGGCCCTGGGGCCGCATTTTGCCCATGTGTGAGCTACAGCGTTCCTATATTTTAGAATGAAAATACAAACAATGATGTTATGCAATATCAAAGCGAGGCATTACAATAAGATACTGTAGTGCTTATCAAAAAATAGGTTACTGCAAAAGCCTGTAGCAATATTGTATGGGATGAAAACATAAAGATTTGCTGCAATAAAAACAATACAAAAATACCATAAAGTCACTGTTGAGTAGGCTTGGCTATCAGGCACGCACGCACGAGCACACACACACACACACACACACACACACACACACACACACACACACACACACACACACACACACACACACGGCAATCATATAAGCTACTTTTGGAATAATTTACACACAAGGATGCTATGTGCATTATAAGATATAGAGCCTATAAAATATATAAACTACAAAAGAAACTGTAGCAATATTGTATGGGATAATAAATAAATAGATAAATAGTTAGATAGATAGATAGATAGATAGATAGATAGATAAATAGTTAGATAGATAGATAGATAGATAGATAGATAGATAGATAAATAGATAAATAGTTAGATAGATAGATAGATAGATAGATATATGGATATATAGATATATAGATAGATAAATAGTTAGATAGATAGATAGATAGATATATGGATATATAGATATATAGATAGATAAATAGTTAGATAGATAGATAGATAGATAGATAGATAGATAAATAAATAAATACACCATAGTAAAATGAAGTCCCTGAGCATCACACACACATTCATGTTATCTTACCAAGAGCCCGGCGCACCCTGGCAGAGTGGGTCTCCTGTGTTGCCTTTGCAGTGAACGCTACCAGGTGAACTGCACAGTACAAAGTGAACACCAGCCCTAGAAAGTAAGGTATGAAATCTTTCCTCTTCTTTCTGCTCAGGACGGCGACGTCGCTCGCGGCCATTTGAGTTGAAATGTAGGAAATTACGAGTTGTTCCAAGGAGTCATGAGACCGTCTCTATACTGTCCACGCCTGCCTAACATTGAGTGTGTGGGTTTGAAGCTGCCATCTAGCACCACTAGCCTACGCTACCACTAGCCTACGCTACCACTAGCCTACCTACTAGCTGCACAAGAGAGCTTATGGGGGTGGAGAAGGCATCTTTTATGGTCTGCGCCTCAGAGTGGGGGATCACGAGTTACACTCATTCCAGTCCACTGGAACAGCCTCCAGCAGCCTGGGGTGCTCTACCGCTCAGGGATGGACTGGAGTGCAGCAGGCTCAACCCACAGAAGGAGTTCACCACCTTATTTGCAGTGTTGAGGGTAACTCATTACAAAAGTAACACATTACATGTAATATATTACTTTTAGCATTAACTCAACTTATTACCAATAGGATTTCAGTAATAGTATACCAGTTACTTTGTCAAGTAACACAAGTTCAGTGTTGGGGAGTAGTGAACTACATGTAGTTGAACATACAAAGGGGGTTCTGGTTCAACAGTTATGGTAAAATAAAATAAAACATGTATATTCCTTTCATTTTATTGGCCAAAAATGTAGTTTGAGTCGTTAAACTACACAAAAATGACCAAAAAGTAGTTTAACTACTTGGCTCACTAGGCAAATATGAATGTAGTTGAACTACCAGCAAGCTACTGCAAAATGTAGTTCAACTACATTCATATTTGCGTAGTGAGCCAAGTAGTTAAACTACTTTTTGGTCATTTTTGTGTAGTTTAACGACTCAAACTACAATTTTGGCCAATAAAATGAAAGGAATATACATATTTTATTTTATTTGACCATAACTGTTAAATCAGAACCCCCTTTGACAGGACTGCCTCTTTTTCTTTCACCCTGATTGCTTTGAAGGCAGCATAGACCCTGAAGGCAGCACAGACCCTGAAGGCAGCATAGACCCTGAAGGCAGCATAGACCCTGAAGGCAGCGAGGATCCCACTAATGTTACTGTACTTCTTGACACAAAGCCAACGCTGCCTCTGATTGGCTGGCCCTGATATTCTTACCCTAACCTTAACCAATCCTAGTCAAGTCTTTACTGTCTTATTTGTCTGATAAAACAAAACCCAGAAGAACCAAGATTTGTTTACAACTAAAATATAACATTTAATGTATAGGGCGAATCAGCGTGACGTCACTGCCACCCAGAGTGAGGGCAGAAGTTCAGATTCATTTATTTAAAAGAAGTAGCTCAAGAGTTTGATGTATAATATATGCATGTCGTGTTAAAGTTCTGTGAACTGTCGCAGTTGTTAAAATGTAAACAGAGTCAGCCGGCTAGAGTCAGACACTCAAGCCTCCCAAAGCGGATCCCTCGTATTCACATGCTTGCTGTAGCCTATTTAAACTGCCGTGAGATTTGTTGAGGAGCATATTAGCGAGACAGACGGGCGTCAAGGCAGTTTGACGCGCGTCAGAAGACGCTCTTGGTGCGCTTTCTGCCGTTTAAAACAATGGGTGGACTGCTCCCAGTGCGTCTGGGGCTTAAAGGAACACTGTTAAAGTGTGGACCAGTGACATCACTGGTCC
>NC_139645.1:2402954-2417954 GCF_964638095.1 Poromitra crassiceps | reverse complement strand
AGTATAAAAGTAAAAAGTCCCAGTTGTTTCTGTGCAAAGCTAACTGAACCTCACATCATATTAATATTGGCTACAGGAGGTGTATGCTGATGGTATATCATCTCTGGTCGTGGATTTGTTTGAAACACAGTCACTGAAGAGCTAAATCTAGGAAATGAAATGAAATAAACTGACTCCCTTCAAGTTCCAAGTCAGTTTTGGTGGAGCACAAAGTCCTTCATCACTTGTGTTAGTGGTAGGGAGTGCACTTGGTTCAGGCGATGTGTGCCCAGCACTTGGCGGATCCGGATCCGACACACGTGGGCCAGACTGCGAGGACATCTCTTGGCCTCCAGAAACACCCTGAGAGCCTCAGGATCTGCCCTCTCCTCCAGCTGTGCCTGCTCTGTGGTCACCAGGGCCGGGTCAGCTCCGTGGTCCAGCAGCAGCTGGACGAAGGCCGTGTTGCACCTGTTAAGCAGCACCACATCCAGCAGGAGAGAAGCCACGTCACGGGTCAGAACGCCAGCAGCCTGGAGCAGCAGGCGGAAGCAGTCCAGGTGTTTGTGTGCAGCACTGATGTAGAGAGGGGTGTATATGCCGAGTATCCTTCTGTTAGGGTCGGCCCCGGCTTCCAGGAGGATCCGGACACAGTCCAGGTGACCGTTCCACACGGCAGAGTAGAGAGGCGTGTTATAATAATCAGCTAGGTCTACCTGTGCTCCCTGTGTGATCAGGTAGTGCACACAGGCAGCATGACCCCTCCAGGCTGCGAGCTGCAGAGGGGTCCTCCACCCATAAAGACACTTATTGATCTGCCTTCTGAAGTGGTCTTCCTGCAGCAGGCTCCTCAGTGTGTCCAGGTCTCCTGCACAGGCGGCATCATAGAGCTGCCTGTCACCATGTCCTGCTTGAACAGCCATTCCTTCAGATGTGTCACTGTACCACACTGACTTGTATGCTGTGTCTCAACAGAAGGTTATTATCAGAGCAGCGGCTTCTTCTTTTTACGGCTTTCCTTGCATCTTCCACCACTTATATATTGTAGCCTCAGCCAGGAAGGATTTATGACATCACTGATGACATCACAATTGCTCGAGTGACATCACTGATGACATCACAATTGGCTCAAGTGACGTCACTGATGACATCACAATCCTTGAATTATGACATCACTGATGATGTCACAAACAGATGGCATCATGGAGCCGCCTGTCGCTGCGTGCCCCAGAGGGGTCCACCAACACTGCTCATTTATCTGCCTTCTGAAGCGGTCTTCCTGGTCTTGAGAGAGAGAGAGGCAATAGAGAGAGTAGAGAGGGAGAGAGAGAGTAGAGAGGGAGAGATGAGAGGAGAGATCAGAGAGGGAGAGAGGAGAGGGAGGAGGGAGGCAGTAGATAGAGGAGAGAGAGGACAGAGGGAGAGAGGACAAAGGCAGTAGAGAGAGAGGAGAGAGGGAGAGCGAAGAGGAGAGAGAGTAGAGAGGGAGAGAGAAGAGGAGAGAGAGTAGAGAGGGCGAGAGGAGAGAGAGTAGAGAGGAGAGATAGTAGAGACCATCATTCATCTAGTTTGACAGTTATTGAGAGTTGATTTGAGTTAATGAGTTATTAATTTGAGTTAGTGTGGACCAGTGATGTCACTGGTCCACACTTTAACACTCAATAACTGTCAAATTAAATGACAGACTTCAAAACAGTTTACAGTTTTCTGATATACTACTGATGTTCTAATGATACAAAGCTAGTTGAAAATGGGCGGAGTGTTCCTTTAACTGTCTGTGATACCTTGGAGGTCATATCGCTTCATTTACCAAGACTGATAAAAACAAACAAACAAACAACATTTGGCGTATAGGCTACTACAGCCTAGGCCCTACATGTTTTTCCACAACTAGCGTTAACTGATTGTAATAAATTAACAGTGGTGATTATTACTATCGAACTACAAACACGTGTGTATTGTAAAGGTAGAAAGGCCTTATAGTAATCTATAACGTTTGGAAGGATACAGGTCCAGCAGCAGCAGCAGGAGGGGTGGTCCGGGTGGAGGGGCCTAGGGGACTATGTTGAGGCATGTCCCAAAAGTCCTTCCCCGTTGCCCCATCCTCCTTGTCTTGCAGTGGAGCAGGGAGAGAACAGAACAGAACAGCGTGTGCGCTCTCTGCTGCACACGCATCAGCAAACATGCGCTCTGGAGAAATAACCTGTCCGTGCTGACAGCACAACAACAGACCTGCAGGAAAACGGCGAGATTGTTTTGATGTCGTAGCATCCTTCACACTAGGCCTTATTGCTCTTCGCTCCAGCAACTTGGCTGTCACCAGTATCATCTCAGGTAGGCCTATACGAGTTTGTGGACTCAATCGCATTTATAGGCCAGTGGTTCTCAACCTGTGGTACGGGTACCACTGGTTGAGGGCTCCATCTCTCTCATACTTTCATTGTATTTCTGAGGCGGTACTTGGTGAAAAGGTTGAGAACCACTAGGCCATCATGGTATTTATTTATTTATTTATTGTTTGTTTGTTTGTTTGTTTATTTATTTATTTATTTGTTTATTTATTATTGCCTATGATGTCATTTGTGACCATCCTAACTACTATTCCTGTGTGTGTGTGTGTGTGTGTGTGTGTGTGTGTGTGTGTGTGTGTGTGTGTGTGTGCGTGTGCGTGTGTGTGTGTGTGCGTGTGTGTGTGTGTTGCTGAGGGGGCTGACCCTACACAGGCATGTGAATGCATATATATATATATATATATATATATATATATATATATATATATATATATATATATATATATATATATATATATATATATATATTTGCATTTAATATAGTAGCTAGTATAGATGAAACAAAAAGTAGTTAGTTTGTTAGTGTTGGCTAGGAATAGTTCACTGCCAACCAAGAGACATACTTGGATATATGGCGCCCCTATGTGGTGAAAGTATGGTATTTTGCCTATTCACTAGCAGTGTCATACTTTTGTGAAGTTTGTAGTTTGACCTTTTTGACACTTGGCTGTGTGTTGTGCCTGGACATCGTATTTTTTTTTAAATGTGTGGGAGTTAAATCATCATTAGATGTATGTTTGTTGTTACTTGATTTGTGCTGCGCACTGTAAGGACAGTGTTTGCATTATGTCATTTTGAGCTATAACACCCTGTCTCACAGTAGCCTGACTGATTCCTGCTAAGTAGGCTACAACTCATTATGGAACGCTACTGAAATTCTTCAAGGCTACTTCAGATATTTGCATACTTGTTGAGGATGAAATCATAAATTCATATAATATTAGCAATGGATTTCAGGTATAGCACTCATTTTCCAGATGGATATAGCATGTTCATAACCCGGTTATGTTTGATGTTTTAGTGCAGTAAAGTGACACACTTTTGACCAGAGCCTTAACTAACCAGTAGATGCCAGTGTTTCTGACCAGAGCCTTAACTAACCAGTAGATGCCAGTGTTTGCACGTGGATCAGTGGAGGAACCATTGGAGGAACGAGTCGTGCAAGATTGTATAGTGGGTCCTGCCCATCACAATACAAAACACACCACTGTGCTTTACTTGACAAAATATTTTCGGCACATTTGATATCCTCTTCTAGAAGAGTTTTGTTCACTAAGACAGACAGGATAGGTTTATTAAGGGTCAATGATGTACTGAGGGCAAGGCTGAGCACAGCTGGGATCAGTGTTGAGAGAAGTCCAGACAATGGCTCCTTCTTAAATGATCGTATGTGAGGAAGCAGGGAGATCAGATAGGAGAGCGCAGAAAGCCTGAAGACTGACACAGTCCAAAGTCACTTCTCACACCACAGTCTGAGAAATGCTGCTGCCCTGGCACAACATCTCAGAAGATAAGCATGGAGGTGAATAAACTAATATTCAATTAGTATCATTCTTCTTACTAACAACTTCTTAGTCTTATAACATTATTTCTGAGTTAAAGTAGCTTATACTATGCTTGTGGACTCCCAGTGGCAAGCTGGAAATTGCACGACAGCACCTTGCCACTAGATGTAAAATACTATGTAAAACTGTATAATGTTATTGTATTGTTATTTATTTATTATGCAGGTAATGCATTACCAGTTGCAGTTGTAAAGCATATATTATGGTAGTTATGCCTCTGGCATGAATCCAAACTTGAAGGCTTAGTTACATGATATGTTTATGATGGAACTGTGTGGCCTAATTTCAAAACTAGTGACTCGTATGATGAGGAAGAACCCTAAAAAGATGTTTTTCATTGTGGTTTAGTCTCTGGATTTACTCGGATGTGTTGGTTCATAAATTACATTTCAATGGAATTTAAGGACTGTGGCTCCACCATGTTCCCTGTTATCAATAACTGTATACCCAGAGTCAATATCACTATCACACCCTGTAGCCTGCAGCATATTTACACAAGCATGCCCCGCCCACATTCATTATATAACACCATATTCATAAAGACACTCGCATTGTGTGTGTGTGTGTGTGTGTGTGTGTGTGTGTGTCCAGAGACTTATCCAGCAGCAAGGTACAACAGGGAACTTGGCATGAAACTCTCTCTCTCTCTCCCCCTCTCTCTCTCTCTCTCTCTCTCTCTCTCTCCACACTTTCACTTGTGTGCAAGAAGATACAGTGGCCAGTTGGAAGCATCCTGCTTCCTGCTTCATCTCAGTTGTCAGCTGTGTGCAAGAAACACTTCTCTAAAATGATTTGAACCCTGTGATTTAGTCGGAGTGGTGGATTCAAAGGAAGCATTTACAGTGTGTTTGTGTGTGCGTGTGCATGTGTGTGTGCGTATGTGTGTGTAATGTGTATGTATGTATGTATGTATGTATGTATGTATGTATGTATGTTAGGGGTGTCAAAAATAATCGATTATAAGATGCATTGCGATGCGGACGTGCACGAGTCTGCATCGATTCACAAATGTCAAAAATCGATTATTAAAAAAAATATATATATATATATATATTTTTTGTAATAAATAATAAAATAAAATATAATGGAAGTACATGCATTTGTTTATTTTAATTATGGATCATAATACAATGCAATTCCAAATGCACTTTTATTTTAAAAGTAGCCACACAGTGAGAAAAAAGAAAGTGAGAAAAAATAAATCATGTATTGGGGGAAAAAAGTGATGCATCGATTTAAGATGCATCGAGATGCATCGATAATCGTTTTATAATCGAATCGTAGCCCTCTGAATCGTAATCGAATCGAATCGTGAGGCCAGTGTAGATTCACAGCCCTAATGTATGTGTGTGTGTGTGTGTGTGTGTGTGTGTGTGTGTGTGTACTGTATGTGTGTATGTGTGTATGTGTGTATGTATGTATGTATGTATGTATGTATGTATGTATGTACTGTATGTATGTATGTGGTAGAAGCAGAACACATTCTGCACGCCGAGTATTAAGTTCTGGGTTTTGTGGAGCAAATGAATAGTGACCCGGGCAGATCACTAACACACTTGTTGACTGACAGGTTAGGGACAGACGGACTATTGGTTTTCACAACACTGATCTGGGCCACAGGAGGAACGGGAAAACAAGTCCGACGAGAAAAACAGGTCGAGTTTCTCCTCTCAGCGTGACACATGGAAAGTCAACAGCTGTTTTATTGGTTCTGCTCTTTGTCATTTTGACCTATGCCCATGAAATTATTGTCCCTTATCATTTGGCTTATCAGCTTCTCCTTATTGTACGCTTGTTCCTTGGCTCGGCACATCGCCACATGCCTGTGTGAGCCGTGTACTTCTTGTAAAACCTGTCACATAGCAGCACCCTCCTCTCTCCAGCCTGCCCCCTGAGAGAGGAGTGCTCGGTGTTCAAGGTTCAGGAAGATAACGCGAGGTGAGTGGCTGACGCAGAGCCAGTGTTGGGTTACCGACGGCTCGTATCAGATTACCGTTGACGGCAGGTTAGCCCGAAACTCTACCTGCGTTCAGATCACTGTGTGAGTCGAAAGAAGCAGGAACTGGAACTAACAAAGGACTACTCTCCCGCAGACTAAAGCCTCTCTAATAGACTGCTGCATGTTTGTGTTTTGAAGAGAAGCACGTTACCATGGGTAAGAAGACAGAGTGCTATCTGCTGCTGCTGCTCTTGTGTGTGTCGGGACTTGTCCGGCGTTCGACAGCGAGGGTCTACTGGACGGCTTTGGTGGATATAAACTACGAGGACCACAACACGACTGTCAACAAATACTGCGAGTGCGGCGAGTATGGCCTCAGCTCTCCCCTGGAGGGCGTCGCGGGCGTCGTCGTGCTGCCCAGCCTGGACCCTACGGGCTGCGCCACGGACCCCGGCTTCAACCGCACCCCCGCCTCGGCCGACTGGATCGCCCTGGTCAAACGGGGCAACTGCACCTTCAGCGCCAAGATCAACGCTTCCTACCGGGCCGGCGCCAAAGGCGTGGTGATCTACAATCTGGACGGGGAAGGCAACAGGACCGACCACATGGCGCACTCGGACTCTGCCGACATCGTGGCCATCATGATCGGCAACACCCAAGGAGCGCAAATCGCCAAGTTGGTCAAGAGCGGCATCGAGGTGAAAATGGTCATCGAGCTCGGCAGGCCCCACGGGCCCTGGATGGACACGTACTGGCTCTACTTCCTGTCCATCGCCTTCTTCATCGTGACGGCGGCGTCCATCGCCTACTTTGTGTTCATCTCCGCCCACCGGCTGCACAACCTGCGCGTGCAGCGGCGCGCCGACCGGCGGCTCAAGTCCGAGGCCAAGAGGGCCATCGGTCAGCTGCAGGTGCGCACGATGAAGAAGGGCGACGAGGAGACGGGCTCGGACCTGTACACCTGCGCGGTGTGCATCGACGGCTACAAGGCGGGCGAGGCGGTGACGGTGCTGACGTGCGGACACATCTTCCACAAGGCGTGCATCGAACCCTGGCTGCTGGAGAAGAGGACCTGCCCCATGTGCAAATGTGACATCTTGAAGGCGCTGGGGGTCGAGGACGACGAGGAGAAACAGAGCCAGAGCAACTTGTCGTTGTCGCCGACAGAGGTCACTGTGGTCACGGTGTCGGGGGGCGAGCCCCTGTACGAGGTGCCCCTGACCGACCCGGCGACCCCTGACCCCGAGGCGCACCAGCATCGCTACGACAACAGGGCCTTCGAGGAGGACTCACAGGCTGTTAGAGGATGAACAAGAGCAGCGGCGACGACGACGACGACGACCAGCCAGCGCGGAGTCCACTTCCCTGTCTTAAATAGATTCACTTATTGCTCTGTGATAGATTGAAAATGCCTGGCACAATGGAATGAAATGACACTGTCCCCGACAGGAGAAGCCATGTCCACTATTGCAATGCAGGCATGTAAAATATAATTTAAAAAGGATTTAAACAGCTAAAGCACCTTGTGTATATAGTTTCTTGCTTGGATGTCATTATACGTTTTCATTCTGGCTCCTGGAGCAAAGTGTACTTATTATTGGGTGTGTTCATGAATTGGACCTCAGACGGGCCTGAATACATTCTGGCACTAAAATGTACCGGTGGTGAATTGGTGTCATCACGAGTGTTATTGCTCTGATGTCATCACGAGTGTTATTGCTATGCTTTCATGGTGCCACCTGTCACATGAGTCGGAGTGCACGACACTGAGCAGGGACAGCACAGAGGGGCCGACCGCAGCCGACCATTTGAATGTTTGAATTCGTAGCCAAATCTCACCTCACCAAACTAAACATCTCTTTACAGCTTGTTAGCAGCAAGCTAGCTTCCATTCTTCACAGGGAAACGATCATAATTGGCCACAGCCTTTTTAAAAATACCCAGCAGCATTTAGTATTGTAAGTGTGTGACTGAGAGTGGAATGTTTTTTCAAGTGTCAGGTCGGACTTGTGAACACACCCATTATGAAAACACGCTGGACTGGATGTGTGACACAGAGCACACACCTGCACTGCACCTGGAGGCCTGGAGGTGACATCATCTAACAGCCCAGCTTCTTTAGAAACAGGATCCATAGAAACATGTTTACCCTAAATATGAAGAGTCCTTTGGTGCAGTCGGCCTATTAGCTATGTGGACATTGGGAAATCAGAGTAATAATAATGGTGCAATAAATTCCATACTGGGCCTGAAGATACCTTGGCTGTTAAAGGGGACAAATGATCTTTATCTGTTTTGGTTTTTGAATATCAATGTGATATCGAGATTGATTTATCAATCCTGAAATTCGATCTGTTTATGAAAACTGGATGGATTAATTGTACTTCCACAAATTGTTGTTATTTTTTTTTAACAAGTCTTCCGGTCTTTCCCCCTTGAATTATTTGAAGTTCATTAAATTTTCTATGGTCTACCTCTGAACTCTCTCACATGGACAAATTTCGACCAAATTTTGTAGCAGTTAGAACTTGTCTCTTGGTAAATTATGAAGCTAAAGAATTGTTTCAGCTCTTTGTTTTGCTGGCGGCAATGTGTTGTTGATTATTATTATAATATATTTTTCTATACTGAATCATATTCTCCACTGTATTTACAGATTCCAGAGGTCTTGAATAGTTCCATAAAAAATGCATATGACTTGCTGTATTAAATCACATTGATGCTTATTAGAATACAATAAATCCCTCAAAATGAGGACGACCAAACGTGCACGCGTACTCGTATGGATGATGTTTGTGTGCGTGTGTGTGTGTGTGTGTGTGTGAGAGAGAGAGAGAGACAGAGAGAGAGAGAGAGAGAGAGAGAGTGTGATCCTGTGTGTGTATAGCCTACAGTTGTACACCTAAGCGATGGCATAGAGGTTCTCACAGTAAGAGTAATGGTGCCTGCCTCCCTAAAGTTCCCTGTGACTGTTGTAATTACTTCTGCACTAGAGGGAGCCGATGCTCTCGCACCTTGAACCTGTGCTGGATAATCACCAGCGTCTGCCCCCTGTAGAGGGCCTAGACCCAAGCCCCTAGCCTGGGGAGGGCTATGCAGCTGTAGGGGGGCCAGACCCAAGCCCCTAGCCTGGGGAGGGATATGCATCTGTAGGAGGGCCAGACCCAAGCCTGGGGAGGGATATGCAGCTGTAGGGGGGCCAGACCCAAGCCCCTAGCCTGGGGAGGGATATGCACCTGTAGGAGGGCCAGACCCAAGCCTGGGGAGGGATATGCACCTGTAGGAGGGCCAGACCCAAGCCCCTAGCCTGGGGAGGGATATGCACCTGTAGGGGGGCCAGACCCAAGCCTGGGGAGGGATATGCACCTGTAGGAGGGCCAGACCCAGGCCTGGGGAGGGATATGCACCTGTAGGAGGGCCAGACCCAAGCCCCTAGCCTGGGGAGGGATATGCAGCTGTGTGGCAATGGCAAGGACAGATGACCCCCCCACTCCCGACTCCCCCAGGATGGAGCTATTAAAAGCCAGGAACCTTATTAGCAGGAAACAGCACACTAGATTGACTGGGTTCACGTTCTGAGTCCTGGACCGTAGAGCTACCCCCCCCCCATCCCCCTCCCAAGGCTCTACCCCAGTAGTGGAAAGAGTTCTAGAATGTCCTACTCAAATAGTGTTGTTCCTTTGCTGAGATTTGACTTCAGTGGGAGTAAAAGTCCTGTTGTAAAAAATCTAGAACACACACACAAAAAATACTGAAATACTTTTTTGAATATGTGATTTTTCCCATGTGACAAGAGGACAGGGACCAGGTTCAAACTAGGTTATTTTAATTAAAAAACTTGAAAGTGCACAAAGTAAAACCAGGTCATGCTTCTCACTGAGTGCGTTTACATGCACACTAATAAAGCGTTTATTATCGGATTAGAGTTACCTGATTATTCATGTAAACAGCATCCTTTACCAGATAAAGGCCGTTATCGGTTTATGAGAAAACCCATAAACACACCTATAGGAATCTGCTGAGTCATCAGGTTTATTCATTGCCGTCACTGTCCACTCACGCACTTTGAGTTGAGTTCCCGTTATTTACTAAGAGCATGTAAACAAACACAGATATCAGATTATTGCCAGTTACCTGATTATTCTCAGTTATCCGTTTATTGTGCGCATGTAAACGCACTCTGAATGGCTCCATAACTGGCCAGTTCACGTTAGTTCAGCTTCTGATTCTGACACTTATTGAGTCATAAAATCTGTACTTGTAATGGATGTGATTCAAAGTGTAGCTAAAGTAGCTTACAATACTTCACCAAAAACATACTACTACTAGTAGTAAAAGTATAATGACTGACTTATAAAAAGCTAGTTTAAAATAGCTACTCAATTCAGTAACATGAGTAAATTGCAATGATGAGTTACATCCACCCTTGTCTCCACCTGTAGCTCTCAGGCTCTCTCAATCTACCTGATTTGCCCTCTAAACCTTTACACCAGGGGTGCAGCCCCCGACCTCACTCAGTGTTGTCCCTAGGTCAATTTATTTTTATTTTTATTTATTTTGTATTTATTTGTATTAATCTTTTTACAAGGCGGACGTTTTTGGTTAGGTTAGGTTAGGACCACCAAAAACTTTTTTTTTTCAGGCGCTAATGGCGTTAGCATTGTCCATCCACATACTGTTTAACGTTAGCATTTGAGCTAACGCTATTGTATCAAACTATATCCAGGATGTACATTGCACATGCAACATTTACTAATCTGATTAATACGACATATTTGGGTGATGTACCGCATCACATTGCTATAGCGGGCTGTTTTAAAGCTAGAGCAAAGTTTCTGGTGTCAGCTGAATGGAAGAATGACTAAATCTGAATATGAAAAATATAAATGTTGGTATAATAAACTTTGATTACCAGTCCTTTACATCAAATTAGTAGCTATAATTGGGAGTGATGGTGTTACAGTAGGCTACTGGTGGAAGTGCACGGTCACAATCTGGCCCTCTCGTAGCGAGGACATTTTTTTGTGGCCCATCAAAGTTGCCCATCCCTGCTTTACAGCTGTCTGAAGCTACCTAATTATATGTTGTTGTTTTTTAAATCTGGGAAAAAGAACAAGAAAGGATCTCTTCTTGGATCCGAGGTCAAAGGTCATAGACGTGAAACAGCTGCTCTGTAGTTGGTGGACACAAGACCTAAACAAAATATGCTGGGGATATTCCATGTCAGTCAGGTTAAGGTATGGCATGATTCGTTTTATTTTTTATTTCCTCATATCATAATATGTACTTACTACTTACGGGACTGGGAAGGACTATCCCTAGTATATTTTGACACTTTTTTATTTGCCCCTGCACCTGTACCCGCCCCACACACGCACGCACGCACACTAGGGATGTCACAATACTATAATTTCTACTTCGATACCGATACCCAGGAAAATATCGATACTCGATACCATTTTCGATACCACGGGAAGGGGGGTATGACGACACATCAAGAGGCATAAAAATAAAGTTAGACAGATGGACGGACAGATGCACACTTCTCCATCATCTAGACCTGATCAAACTTTGAACTCAGACAGCAGATTAGCCCTGCTGCTCTAGACATCACAACACATCTAGCTTGTTGAAGCAACCAGTTTTCATTAAAAGAAAGCACTGATTGTATTGAAACTGTTGCAAATAAGTATTGTATCCGTTTCAAATTTTTTGTATTGATAATACCTGTTGCAAATGAGTATTGTATCCAATTACAATTTTCAGTATTGATACTTTTCGATACTATCAATAATTTTGACAACCCTAACGCACGTGCGCGCACACACACACACACACACACACACACACACACACATGCGCACACACACACACACACACACACACACACACACACACACACACACGCGCACACACACATGTGCACACACACACACACACAGACGGCTTGACTTTGCCTGGCGTTCAAGGTGCTGTGATAAACCTATCAGTCCTCGGGCCTACCTGTCCTGCGGACGGAGGTCGCGAGATTTGTGAAAATATGAACGATTGTGAACGGCGATCTGAGACGAGGAGGACCAGGCGTGTTTCTAATTACGCTGCCTATGTTCTCATCTTCTCCCATCGTGGTGTTCATCTCCTCTCCCCCCCTCCTAGGGGCCATGGTGATGATGTTCTACTGGATGTGTGAGGCCGGCGCTGTTGAGCTGAGGATTCAGAGGTCAGATGGTTCGAGTGCTATCACAGCCAGACAGAGAATCGATAGGAAACTAACTGGCCGGCCGGGGAGAACAACTGGCAATGGCCACGGGTTAGCAGCCTCAGTGGTGGCGCGCTGATTTATTACAGTTGTTAAAGAGAAAATTGACTCAGAAGGTTTTCATTTAATGGTGTACTAGTCGCTGGCTGTACTCTTAAGACCAGGCTTGACCTTCAGTTCCAGATAGGAATCAAACTCAGTGGGAATAACTAGGAGGCCTGTGAGCTTGGCTGCTCATGTAGTCTGGTCACATCAGGACCACCCAGGATGGAGACTGAATAGAAAAGAGAAAAAGTACGTTTGTGGTGATCAAACCCTGGACGGCCTCGCATCATGATCCACGCTTTATGACCGTGTGCTCAATGCCACCTCTTCTCCCTTTGTCCCAGACGGTGAACGTTATGTGACAGCGCTGCGGCACCACCTGCTGGAGAGAATGACTCACCGCAGCGGATTTTGCATTTCTGAGAGCCAGGATGCCGGGGGGGGGGGGGGGGAAATTGCTTACAAGCCAGTCCCATCCTCTCTTCCTGCTGGCCTTCGTTTACACGACGGAGCAATTTATTGCTTGAGTGGAACGTCATAAAAAGTCATAAATTGTACTGTAATGAAACTGAGCACTTCTCTGGCCGTTTACTTTAATAGGCCAGTCGAAGAGTTCTACTGGTCTTCTTCATCTTCGGCCCCCAGTCAATCTTTATGGAGACCTCAGCATCACTTAGGCTGTGCTGTGCTTGTGTATACACACACACACACACACACACATATATATATATATATATATATATATATATATATATATATATTGTATGGGTGTGTTGTTTGTGTACGCTCTGTGCTTGTGTGTGCAGTTTCGGCTCAGAAAAAGCCTTTCAAATTAAATCACAATAGTGGGTCTTGCCCCAGACTCTCTGAGTAATTATCCTAATGACGGAGGGGATTTGATTAGAAAAGTGCAGCAGGAGAAACAAATGAATCCATTTGGTGGATAAGGAGTTCATAAAACATTTCTTTTTGCTGGCTGCACAGAATATTAGATCAGATGCCGTCTGGTAAATATATACGATCCCCCGGCCCCGCCCACATCGTGATCCTTTCAGACAGGCTCTGTGGTCAAGTGGAATCGTTGAGCAAACTAGTCACAAGTCGATCGGACAAACAGTTGTAGTTATGTTGCTGTATATATTTTTTATAATTATTTAAAAAATACTATCGAGACTCTAGCTCCTTTTTGTTCAAATTTTTTTCTGTTTTAACAGTTTTTCTGATTTCCCCCCCAATCTTTTCTTCCCAATTGTAGGCTACTTGGTCTTGCTACACTTGCTACACCCCCTTTGCCGATCCGGGGAGAGTTGTAGACAAGCACATGCTTCCTCCGTTACATGTGCAGTCGCCAGACGCTTCTTTTCACCTGACAGCGAGGCGTTACAGCGGCAGGACGTAGTGGGAGGATCATGCTATTCCCCCCAGTTCCCCTCCCCCCCCTTCCCGAACTGGCGCCCGACCAATCAGAGGAGGCAATAGTGTCGTGCAGCGACCAGGGCACATACCCCGGCGTAATCCGGCTTCCCACCTGCAGACAGGGCCTTGTATGAACGCCCGCCCCACCTGCAGGTAACACAGGGACTCAAACCTGTGACCTCTTTGTTCACAATAGACCCTTCTCACGGGGGCTATTTTGTTTTGAAAAGACAGGGTAAACACAGGTGCAAGCAAAACACTAATGAGGGTTTCAAACTTCCATGATTGGAAGTTGGAAACCCTCATTAGTGTTTTGCTTGCACCTGTGTTTACCCTGCCTTTTCGACCTTTTGGCCCCCGGGAAAAGGGTCTATTTGGAGTTTCCGCAAATGCCCTTGAATGTCGCGCTGCTAGTCTAGCTAACGGGGTAGGTGCTGCGGTGTGTGTTTATGTCTTTAGGTGTGAGTGAGAGAGAGTGGAGGCTGCTGTGCTAGCTGTTGTCAGCCTGATCCTCTGGAGGCTCTGTTGTCTACCTCAGGCTCTGTTGTCTACCTCAGGCCCTGTTGTCTACCTCAGGCCCTGGCTTCCTGTTGTTGGCAGATCACAGAGTGCTGAGTGCATCGAAACACAGCCGCCGCCGAACATCTCATCCCGTGTGTCCTTGTCGCTGACGCACTGTCTTGTCCTCCCTCTGGATTCCCTCCCTGGCCAGCTCACCCTCCACTGCCCTCGCTTCCTGCTGACAGACAGACAGACAGACAGACAGACAGACAGCAGAGGGAGGTGTGTGTGTGTGTGTGTGTGTGTGTGTGTGTGTGTGTGTGTGTGTGTGTGTCTGTGTGTGTGTGTGTGTGTGTGTGTGTGTGTGTGTGTGTGTGTGTGTGTGTGTGTGTCTGTGTGTGTGTCTGTGTGTGTGTGTGTGTGTGTGTGTCTGTGTGTGTGTGGGGTGGGGACAGAGAGGAAGGAATAGAGAGGAAGTCAGAGGAAGAGCACCCCCCCCCCCCCCCCCCCCCCCCCCCGCCCTGCAACTCCTCCTCAGCTTAATCAAAGAACCTTAATGGAAAGAAATGGCAGCTCCATATTGCCCCAGTGCAACATCAGCGCCCAGCAGCCTCCGCCATTTTTGATTTTTGGAAACGTGACAGACAGCGCCAAAAGAACCTCGCAGTGGTCAGCTGCGGTAGCGCTGGCCCCTATAATCAGCCTCTCTAAACAGTAACTCAACGGGAGTTGAACCTCGGGTCCTTTTCATTAGCTACAGTATTTATCTTGAAAAAAATGAAGAAAAAAAAATGAAAAATTTTGCTTAGTTTCCACAATATGGTTGTTGTTTTACATCCCTGCACTACACCACTTCAATCAAGATTTGCAGTACGCCCAGAAAAGATGTGAATCCCCAAAGTTTAGAGTGTTCTCCCGTTGAGTTACTGTTTAGAGAGGCTGATT
>NC_139645.1:2392845-2402754 GCF_964638095.1 Poromitra crassiceps | reverse complement strand
CTCCTACACTTCCTACATGTCACATAGTGGAAGGAAGAGAAGAACATCTCCTACACTTCCTACATGGCACACAGTGTGAAGGAAGAGAAGAACATCTCCTACACTTCCTACATGTCACACAGTGTGAAGGAAGAGAAGAACATCTCCTACACTTCCTACATGTCACACAGTGTGAAGGAAGAGAAGAACATCTCCTACACTTCCTACATGTCACACAGTGTGAAGGAAGAGAAGAACATCTCCTACACTTCCTACATGGCACACAGTGTGAAGGAAGAGAAGAACATCTCCTACACTTCCTACATGTCACACAGTGTGAAGGAAGAGAAGAACATCTCCTACACTTCCTACATGGCACACAGTGTGAAGGAAGAGAGGAACATCTCCTACACTTCCTACATG
Organism: Poromitra crassiceps; assembly: GCF_964638095.1. NCBI lineage: Eukaryota > Metazoa > Chordata > Actinopteri > Beryciformes > Melamphaidae > Poromitra > Poromitra crassiceps. The sequence goes on along the minus strand of NC_139645.1, from coordinate 2,402,352 downwards.
GCACACAGTGTGAAGGAAGAGAGGAACATCTCCTACACTTCCTACATGGCACACAGTGTGAAGGAAGAGAAGAACATCTCCTACACTTCCTACATGACACACAGTGTGAAGGAAGAGAGGAACATCTCCTACACTTCCTACATGGCACACAGTGTGAAGGAAGAGAGGAACATCTCCTACACTTCCTACATGGCACACAGTGTGAAGGAAGAGAAGAACATCTCCTACACTTCCTACATGACACACAGTGTGAAGGAAGAGAGGAACATCTCCTACACTTCCTACATGGCACACAGTGTGAAGGAAGAGAGGAACATCTCCTACACTTCCTACATGGCACACAGTGTGAAGGAAGAGAGGAACATCTCCTACACTTCCTACATGACACACAGTGTGAAGGAAGAGAGGAACATCTCCTACACTTCCTACATGACACACAGTGTGAAGGAAGAGAGGAACATCTCCTACACTTCCTACATGTCACACAGTGTGAAGGAAGAGAAGAACATCTCCTACACTTCCTACATGGCACACAGTGTGAAGGAAGAGAAGAACATCTCCTACACTTCCTACATGTCACACAGTGTGAAGGAAGAGAGGAACATCTCCTACACTTCCTACATGACACACAGTGTGAAGGAAGAGAAGAACATCTCCTACACTTCCTACATGACACACAGTGTGAAGGAAGAGAAGAACATCTCCTACACTTCCTACATGACACACAGTGTGAAGGAAGAGAGGAACATCTCCTACACTTCCTACATGGCACACAGTGTGAAGGAAGAGAAGAACATCTCCTACACTTCCTACATGACACACAGTGTGAAGGAAGAGAGGAACATCTCCTACACTTCCTACATGGCACACAGTGTGAAGGAAGAGAGGAACATCTCCTACACTTCCTACATGGCACACAGTGTGAAGGAAGAGAGGAACATCTCCTACACTTCCTACATGACACACAGTGTGAAGGAAGAGAGGAACATCTCCTACACTTCCTACATGACACACAGTGTGAAGGAAGAGAGGAACATCTCCTACACTTCCTACATGGCACACAGTGGAAGGAAGAGAAGAACATCTCCTACACTTCCTACATGACACACAGTGGAAGGAAGAGAAGAACATCTCCTACACTTCCTACATGACACACAGTGGAAGGAAGAGAGGAACATCTCCTACACTTCCTACATGACACACAGTGGAAGGAAGAGAAGAACATCTCCTACACTTCCTACATGACACACAGTGTGAAGGAAGAGAGGAACATCTCCTACACTTCCTACATGACACACAGTGTGAAGGAAGAGAGGAACATCTCCTACACTTCCTACATGACACACAGTGTGAAGGAAGAGAGGAACATCTCCTACACTTCCTACATGACACACAGTGGAAGGAAGAGAAGAACATCTCCTACACTTCCTACATGACACACAGTGGAAGGAAGAGAAGAACATCTCCTACACTTCCTACATGACACACAGTGGAAGGAAGAGAAGAACATCTCCTACACTTCCTACATGACACACAGTGTGAAGGAAGAGAAGAACATCTCCTACACTTCCTACATGACACACAGTGTGAAGGAAGAGAAGAACATCTCCTACACCTCCTACATGGCACACAGTGGAAGGAAGAGAGGAACATCTCCTACACTTCCTACATGACACACAGTGGAAGGAAGAGAGGAACATCTCCTACACTTCCTACATGACACACAGTGGAAGGAAGAGAAGAACATCTCCTACACTTCCTACATGACACACAGTGTGAAGGAAGAGAGGAACATCTCCTACACTTCCTACATGGCACACAGTGTGAAGGAAGAGAAGAACATCTCCTACACTTCCTACATGGCACACAGTGTGAAGGAAGAGAGGAACATCTCCTACACTTCCTACATGGCACATAGTGTGAAGGAAGAGAGGAACATCTCCTACACTTCCTACATGGCACACAGTGTGAAGGAAGAGAAGAACATCTCCTACACTTCCTACATGGCACACAGTGTGAAGGAAGATAAGAACATCTCCTACACTTCCTACATGGCACACAGTGTGAAGGAAGAGAAGAACATCTCCTACACTTCCTACATGGCACACAGTGTGAAGGAAGAGAGGAACATCTCCTACACTTCCTACATGACACACAGTGTGAAGGAAGAGAAGAACATCTCCTACACTTCCTACATGTCACACAGTGTGAAGGAAGAGAAGAACATCTCCTACACTTCCTACATGGCACACAGTGTGAAGGAAGAGAAGAACATCTCCTACACTTCCTACATGACACACAGTGTGAAGGAAGAGAAGAACATCTCCTACACTTCCTACATGTCACACAGTGTGAAGGAAGAGAGGAACATCTCCTACACTTCCTACATGGCACACAGTGTGAAGGAAGAGAAGAACATCTCCTACACTTCCTACATGTCACACAGTGTGAAGGAAGAGAAGAACATCTCCTACACTTCCTACATGGCACACAGTGTGAAGGAAGAGAGGAACATCTCCTACACTTCCTACATGGCACACAGTGTGAAGGAAGAGAGGAACATCTCCTACACTTCCTACATGGCACACAGTGTGAAGGAAGAGAAGAACATCTCCTACACTTCCTACATGTCACACAGTGTGAAGGAAGAGAGGAACATCTCCTACACTTCCTACATGGCACACAGTGTGAAGGAAGAGAGGAACATCTCCTACACTTCCTACATGGCACACAGTGTGAAGGAAGAGAAGAACATCTCCTACACTTCCTACATGGCACACAGTGTGAAGGAAGAGAAGAACATCTCCTACACTTCCTACATGTCACACAGTGTGAAGGAAGAGAGGAACATCTCCTACACTTCCTACATGACACACAGTGTGAAGGAAGAGAAGAACATCTCCTACACTTCCTACATGTCACACAGTGTGAAGGAAGAGAGGAACATCTCCTACACTTCCTACATGGCACACAGTGTGAAGGAAGAGAAGAACATCTCCTACACTTCCTACATGACACACAGTGTGAAGGAAGAGAGGAACATCTCCTACACTTCCTACATGGCACACAGTGTGAAGGAAGAGAAGAACATCTCCTACACTTCCTACATGGCACACAGTGTGAAGGAAGAGAAGAACATCTCCTACACTTCCTACATGGCACACAGTGTGAAGGAAGAGAAGAACATCTCCTACACTTCCTACATGGCACACAGTGTGAAGGAAGAGAAGAACATCTCCTACACTTCCTACATGGCACACAGTGTGAAGGAAGAGAGGAACATCTCCTACACTTCCTACATGGCACACAGTGTGAAGGAAGAGAGGAACATCTCCTACACTTCCTACATGGCACACAGTGTGAAGGAAGAGAGGAACATCTCCTACACTTCCTACATGGCACACAGTGTGAAGGAAGAGAAGAACATCTCCTACACTTCCTACATGACACACAGTGTGAAGGAAGAGAAGAACATCTCCTACACTTCCTACATGACACACAGTGTGAAGGAAGAGAAGAACATCTCCTACACTTCCTACATGGCACACAGTGTGAAGGAAGAGAAGAACATCTCCTACACTTCCTACATGGCACACAGTGTGAAGGAAGAGAGGAACATCTCCTACACCTCCTACATGACACACAGTGTGAAGGAAGAGAAGAACATCTCCTACACTTCCTACATGTCACACAGTGTGAAGGAAGAGAGGAACATCTCCTACACTTCCTACATGGCACACAGTGGAAGGAAGAGAGGAACATCTCCTACACTTCCTACATGGCACACAGTGTGAAGGAAGAGAGGAACATCTCCTACACTTCCTACATGGCACACAGTGTGAAGGAAGAGAAGAACATCTCCTACACTTCCTACATGGCACACAGTGTGAAGGAAGAGAAGAACATCTCCTACACTTCCTACATGGCACACAGTGTGAAGGAAGAGAGGAACATCTCCTACACTTCCTACATGGCACATAGTGTGAAGGAAGAGAAGAACATCTCCTACACTTCCTACATGGCACACAGTGTGAAGGAAGAGAAGAACATGTCCTACACCTCCTACATGGCACACAGTGTGAAGGAAGAGAGGAACAAAACACCTTCTCAATGATTTGAGACGAGCAGAGGTTGCGCATTCATTCGTTAACCTCTCCAGAACTAAAGAAGGTTCAGCATCAGGTCCGTTTCAGTCCAGCAGCATTGTTGCGTTTCAATTTTCAATGTTCAAACATCAGAGTAGGATAATGATGTTTGTCCTCATGGTGCTGTAAACAGTGATGTCAGCAGACCTTATTCGATAACCCCGGACGGCGCCATATTGTTCTCCTCAAAGAGAAGTGATGAAAAAATAAGTTTGGTCGGAGGTGCGGACCCCCATAAAAAACTGACTTAGAGTAAAATATATATATATATATATTATTTTTTTTCAATTTTCAGAACAAAAGTTAAACAAACTCAGGGTGTATTCACACCTGTAGGTCGTTTGCTTTGTTCCGATTCAGGTACTTAATTGATACAATTGTTGCATTTGTGCCTTGGTTCGTTTGTGTTCACACAGCCACAAATGAAACGGTCCAAATAGTATTGTCAAACTTCCTGGATTGGCCAGCAGAGACTCTGATAGGCTAATAGCCTCTCGGGATGGACAAAATAATTCCCAGAGATTTTCCCATATGATTATAAAAATGTGTTTTGTTAGACCTACATTTTAGGCTCGGGCGTCCGCCGTGCGAGGAGAGAGAGAGAGAGAGAGAGAGAGAAAGAAAGAAAGAAAGAGAGAGGGATCGGGAGAGAGAGAGAGGGAGAAAGTTCTTTATTTATTTATTAATGTATGCTATGTAGCCTATGTAAGCCTATGTATTTATTAAGCCTATTTAGGCTATTGGGAATTTGGAGATAGAAGATCAAAGACCCTCGCAAATTCTGCTATTAGGCTACTATCACGGAGATGAGGATTAGCCGAGACATAGGCTATATGAACACCTGTCCTGTCAGGAATAAAATATTAATAAATAATTTAATAATAACGGACATTTAAAGGAAGACATGCAATCAGTCTGATTGTCTGATTGAACCAGACAATCTTATCACAAAGAAGGCTGGCTCTGATTACCACGATTTGTTTTCATTTATTGAATGGAGACCAGAGAGAGGGAGAGAGAGGGCGGTGTGCTGCGCAGCACACCGCACACAGGCAAAATCCTAGAGATTCAACACATTAACGTTGCTTCCCATGGTCCGAGGTAAGTTGATTAGAGTTCAAACTGCTGATGTGATGATCCAAAAATCCCTCAAAGTTTATCGATGCAAGTCACAAGTCGCCAAAACAGGATCTGAAAGATGTTGTTTTTAAACGATAAAAATGTTCGTTCTTCAGGCCATTACGCACAGCGCAGCTGACTACGGCAGCTGGTTTATCCAAAAATGCGCACCGTTTACTGCTGTTGTGGCGGATCGAGGTCGGCTCACGTTCTCACCACAAACGAACCGCACCAGAGTTCGTTTGGAAGCGGACCGAGACCACCCTTTCTTGGCGATCTCGGTCCGCTGTTTTGTCCCGCATCCGAGTGCGATTGCTGTGTTCACACTCCCCCAAACGAACCGCACCAAGGGGGAAAATGCTCTCCGTTTCGGAACAACTGCTCCAAACGAGATAGGTGTGAATACACCCTCAGATACACACACAAAAAACAAAAACAAAAAAACAACACATACCGACATTACAACACAGTGCTACCAGACGTGTAAGGTGCTTAGGTGCTTGTAAAAAATAAAAAATAATAATAATAAATTAAGGAGTCCATTACAGTAAAGTAGCTGGACGAGTCACTCATTTCTAACCTCGTCAAAGTAGGCCATGCAGGAACGGGTTCCAAATAGTCGAGAACTTCCGAAGTGAGTTCGCCCTCATGTACCTGAGTCTCTCCATGCGCACAACCGAAACCATGTCCGTCAGCCACAACTGAAAAGATGGTGGAGAGTGGGACTTCCACCATAGAGAGAGAGAGAGAGAGAGAGAGAGACAGAGAGACAGAGAGAGAGAGAGAGAGAGAGACAGAGAGAGAGAGAGGGAGGCAGAGAGAGAGAGAGAGAGAGGGAGAGAGGGAGAGAGAGAGAGAGGGAGAGAGAGAGGGAGAGAGACAGAGACAGAGAGAGAGAGAGAGAGGGAGAGAGAGAGAGAGAGAGAGAGAGGGAGAGAGAGAGAGGGAGAGAGAGAGAGAGAGACAGAGAGAGAGAGACAGAGAGAGAGAGGGGGGTGGGGCGTCTGGGCAGTGTAGAGGCTAAAGCACTCGCCTCCCACCACGGAGACGCGGGTTCAACTCCGTAGCTGCTTTCACACATGTCTGGAATTCAGGAGTTATCTAGAGGCTATCCGGATGGTTGTCATGTGTGAATGTGTGCATGTGGCTCATGCGCGCTCCCGCGGATCCTCGTCCTATCCGGAGGGAAGTGTACCCCCAGCCGTAGTCGCAGAAGCGTATTGTCCCCCCCCCCCCTCCAGAGCTCCGTGAAGTAGTCAGCTCGTGAGTGCATGAGGACAGAGACGATCGTGACAGATTATTATTATATAAATAGTCGATGTGAATGAGCGAGCAAAAAACACATGCCATTTGGTTTCCAAATGAAGCTCAAAACTGCTCCGTGTGCGACAGCCAACATGTTGCTGGATTGCTGGATTGAAAGGCTCATGGCTCTGATCTGATTTCATGTCTGCTTCGCACAGCACACACATTTAATAAGCATTTTTGGACGCGAGGGTCGTCCCGCTTCCCAGTATTGGACATCGCTAGGTAGGGTATCTGGATCTGGTTGCGTTCATGTCTTTGATTTAACGTGTACACAGCGTTTGTGAAGATTCAATGGCTGAACCGCAAATTCCAAGTAGCGTCAAGTCAGGCAGTATATAACGAAAACTTCCGGGTATAACCTTCGCAATAATGGCAATTAAATAAAGTAAATGCACGTGTAATGTTTTTTGTGTGTGTTTCGAAAGATACAGAACGGAGATAAACTGGAAGAATATCTGCTCCCTTCGAAAAGTCAATTTTAACCCGTAGTGAGTCGACATTCTGATTTTTTGTTACTAAGTAATACAACATTTATTTTATTTTGAAGGTAAAAACGTCTAGCTTCCTGTATTCTGTATAATTCTAGTAGGTTGGATGCATTTTAGTACTGAACATAGCAAATACCTGTTTTGTTTGTAGTGCTTGCGACTCGAGGAAATCGATGCATCTGGGCGTGAGTTGTAGGGTTGTTTAATTAATTACTTACTAACGTTATGCGCAAACGATTATATGCCGTGAACGTTAGCCAGTTATCGCCCATTATGTATTTTTCGTTTTCACAACTCGTGTGGTCATGCCCAAATTCCCCCACCCCCGCCGCCCGCCCCCTCTCTACTTTACAAACTCTGCGGAGGTGCTACTCATGTGTGAATGCAACATGCCTCATGTGTGAAAGGGTACACTTCACCTATCATCCGGGGCAGGCTCAGTGGGGAGCAAACCTCACCTGATCCGGAGTTCATGTGTGAAAATGGCTCGTGTCTGCAGGTGTGAAGCCGGTGGGGTAGACCCTTGGTCGCTGCACTAGCGCCTCCCCTGGTCGGCTCGGGGAGGTGCCACGTCCTGCCAGCAAAGCTCTGCGCTGCCGGGTGGAAAGAACCGGCAGGTGACTGTACAAACATGTGTCAGAGGAAGCATGGTGCTAGTCTACAACTCTCCCTAGATGGGCAGAGGGGGTGGAGCAACGACCGGGACAGCAGGGGGAATTGGCCAAGTACAATCGGGGAGAAAAATCAAAACTTGATCCAAAGAGAGGAGAGAGAGAGAGAGAGAGAGTTTGTGTGTGTTAATCAAACTGTGAAAGCCCTGTAAATCAAAATGGACACACCCACAGCAGCGCGTGCCGACTCGGCTGACTAAGGCAGGTGTGTCGGCGAGTGTTACCGCCCGAAGCCTTCGGCGTGCTCAGGCAGCCATGTCGGTCGTCGTGGCGTCTAATCAAAGAGTGTCAACGCCAAACAGAGCGGTCGCTCTGATTCGCCCGCACTATATACTCTTTGTTCTCCTCCATCTTTTGTTTTGATGCCAGCTTCTGTGATCTCCTCCTCCTCCTCCTCCTCGCTTTCTGTCTTTCAAGTGCAGAGTCAGAGGCTGACAGCTGTTGGCCCAAAGAAACACTCATCATCTGAAAAGAGAGCGGGCGCTTCACGTATCCAGGGGGAACTCCAGCCACCGCCGACGCCCAAACATTCACGCTATGTACTCACCCCCTCGTCACGGCACTGACACACAGTCAGTCTGCCTGTGCTGGCTAATCGCTCGCTCTGTTCTGAAGCTTGAAACCGCAGCCCAGACCCCCTCAGGCAAGACGAGTCGCACACCGATCATTACCGGCTTCACTTTGCACCCACATGCTGGAGATCTGCGCTCTGGTCGGGGGAGTGGCCACGCATCAGCCCAGGGCCTGCATGTAAGCACAGGCTCAGTCAGACCGGCCTGCACGCACACGCACACACACACACACACGCACACACACACACGCACGCATGCACGCGCACGCACGCACACACACGCACGCACACACACGCACGCGCACACACACACACACACACACACACACACACACACACACACACACTGCTCGTTATAGAATTAACAACCTGCACACACAGAATCAAATGCACGCACGTACACGTACACACACTGCTCGTTGTAGAATTAACAGCCTGCACGCACAGAAACACACGCATGCACATACACACACTGCTCAGTCAGACCGGCCTGTACGCACACACACAAACACACACACACACGCACGCACGCACATACACACACTGCTCGTTATAGAAATTACCATCCTGTACACACAGCAACACACGTCCACGTACACACACTGCTCAGTCAGACCGGCCTGCACGCACAGAAACACACGCACGCACATACACACACTGCTCGTTATAGAATTAACAGCCTGCATGCACAGAAACACACACATGCACATACACACACTGCTCGTTATAGAATTAACAGCTGATGATGTGCACACATGGGCTGAGTAATGTGTGCCCATGTGACTCATTGACTAACTTATCAGGACCCCGCAGGTCTTCCTGCAGACAATCCAACCAAGTTTGCTCATCACCACCACTGATTTTATTATTTTTATTTTTTGGGGATTCCAAAAATCTGGCCGTGTGATCAAACACGCTGCACTAGTAAAGCTGGTGTGATCAAACACGCTGCACTAGTAAAGCTGGTGTGATCAAACACGCTGCACTAGTAAAGCTGGTGTGATCAAACACGCTGCACTAGTAAAGCTGGTGTGATCAAACACGCTGCACTAGTAAAGCTGGTGTGATCAAACACGCTGCACAAGCTGGTGTGATCAAACACGCTGCACTAGTAAAGCTGGTGTGATCAAACACGCTGCACTAGTAAAGCTGGCCGTGTGATCAAACACGCTGCACTAGTAAAGCTGGTGTGATCAAACACACTG
>NC_139645.1:2370345-2387845 GCF_964638095.1 Poromitra crassiceps | reverse complement strand
CTCTGCAGCTCGCCGCACTGTCTCTGCAGCTCGCAGCACTGTCTCTGCAGCACTGTCTCTGCAGCTCAGCAGCACTGTCTCTGCAGCTCAGCAGCACTGTGTCTGCAGCTCAGCAGCACTGTCTCTGCAGCTCGCAGCACTGTCTCTGCAGCACTGTCTCTGCAGCTCAGCAGCACTGTCTCTGCAGCACTGTCTCTGCAGCTCAGCAGCACTGTCTCTGCAGCTCGCAGCACTGTCTCTGCAGCTCAGCAGCACTGTCTCTGCAGCACTGTCTCTGCAGCTCAGCAGCACTGTCTCTGCAGCTCTGCAGCACTGTCTCTGCAGCACTGTCTCTGCAGCTCAGCAGCACTGTCTCTGCAGCACTGTCTCTGCAGCTCAGCAGCACTGTCTCTGCAGCTCAGCAGCACTGTCTCTGCAGCTCAGCAGCACTGTCTCTGCAGCACTGTCTCTGCAGCTCAGCAGCACTGTCTCTGCAGCTCGCAGCACTGTCTCTGCAGCACTGTCTCTGCAGCTCAGCAGCACTGTCTCTGCAGCACTGTCTCTGCAGCTCAGCAGCACTGTCTCTGCAGCTCGCAGCACTGTCTCTGCAGCTCAGCAGCACTGTCTCTGCAGCTCAGCAGCACTGTCTCTGCAGCACTGTCTCTGCAGCTCAGCAGCACTGTCTCTGCAGCTCAGCAGCACTGTCTCTGCAGCTCAGCAGCACTGTCTCTGCAGCACTGTCTCTGCAGCTCAGCAGCACTGTCTCTGCAGCTCGCAGCACTGTCTCTGCAGCACTGTCTCTGCAGCTCAGCAGCACTGTCTCTGCAGCACTGTCTCTGCAGCTCAGCAGCACTGTCTCTGCAGCTCGCAGCACTGTCTCTGCAGCTCAGCAGCACTGTCTCTGCAGCTCAGCAGCACTGTCTCTGCAGCACTGTCTCTGCAGCTCAGCAGCACTGTCTCTGCAGCTCAGCAGCACTGTCTCTGCAGCACTGTCTCTGCAGCTCAGCAGCACTGTCTCTGCAGCACTGTCTCTGCAGCTCAGCAGCACTGTCTCTGCAGCTCTGCAGCACTGTATCTGCAGCACTGTCTCTGCAGCTCAGCAGCACTGTCTCTGCAGCACTGTCTCTGCAGCTCAGCAGCACTGTCTCTGCAGCTCAGCAGCACTGTCTCTGCAGCTCGCAGCACTGTGGCCACAGTCGAGTGGCCGGCGAGGCGAGGCGAGGCGAGGCGGGCAGGTTGCTGCTGAGCTGTCTGTGAAGTCAGTGTGTCGGCACAGTTTCTATATCTGTTTTCAGTTTGACACCATCACAGTCAGTGTGTTTACATGGACGGCAATCATTCGATTTTAACCCCTGACTCAGGCGATACGAGGGATCGGCGCTGGTAAACAAAAGGCTTACTGGGGGTATAGGTTTATAATGGGACCCTATATGGAGCCAGCCTTGAGTGTCTCGCGCTAGCAGGCTGTGCTGTTTACTAAATTCACTTCGTTTGAAAAACTGCGACGGTTCACACAACTTGAACACGACATATTATACATCAGACCCCTGAGCTACGTCTGCCTTCACTCAGAAGAATGTCAAAATATAAGTGATGTGATGTCTCGTTTTGGAGATATTAATATTTGTCTGGCACAACTCATACTCAACTTAACTGCTGCGGCGGTTCCGCATTTCCAGGGGTTTGTGATGTTGCACTGATTCATCCTATTCTCTGATTAATACCACGTTCAAGACAACTCGCAACGCCGGGAAAAAGTAGACATGTAAACACCTTAAATCAGTTTTCGCAGCATTTTGCAATGCGTAACTTACGGCAGTCAAACAGGAGACGTCAGGTGACACATCCATGGCTTTCTGGTTCTCCTGCTGGGTCTGTCTGGGCCTTCAGACCAACATGGGACACATGGTGGAGTTGTTTTAGGGTTAGCAGCTCTAAGCCCAGGGTGCTGTGGAGATGTTCTCCTCTCGCAGACAGACATACCCGAAATAAATCAGAGTGGCTCCTCAAACATAAGGCCTATGTCTGCTGGCCTTGTTTGAAGGTAAGAAGCTATGAAATATGAATCAAGTGTCAGTAAACCTACAGCTATTATTACCATTCCAGAGTCAATGGAGAAAGGAGAAAAAATTTATATTTTTTATCCTCACCTATAGTGAATAATCTCATTTTAAATAATAATAATAATAATAATAATAATAATAATAATAATAATAATAATAATAATAATAATAATAATAATATAATAATAATAATAATAATAATAATAATAATAATAATAATAATAATAATAATAAAATGAATAATCTAATTTTATTATTATTAATCTAATTTTAAAACTTTGCAATATCACCATTATAACCAAATAATAATGCTGCTGACATTGTTGGGTTAGGGTAAGGGTCATAATCAACTGTAACTGTCAATTTGATGAAAATACACAAAAATGCACTATTTATGATGCAATTCCATAATGCATGTTTTGCCCATATTTAGATGTTGACAGTTGACTGGGAATTTTACAAATTTAATAATACATTTTGCCACACCACATTCTCTTGTATTGTGATATTGAATTTCCAAATCTTGTCTCCTCCCTACACCTACGAACCATCCAGCCGTCTAACAACTCATCTCTCTCTTGATCCCCTGAGGTGAGTCTGAAGCCATGGCGCAGGAGGCGAAGCATGTTGGCGCTGGTCAAAACCCCCAGTGTGTGTCGAGGCAGGGTGGAAAGTCTTACGCCTGCAGTGACTGGCCCTGAGAGGTGGGTGGCGCCGCCCGCAGTGCGGGTCTGAGAGGGAGACATTTCCCTCTTGGTGTGTGTTAATTAGGCCAGGGAAGTGGGACCTGCTGCAGCTTGTCTGACGGGCTGACCTGCAGAGATGGGATTACCTTCTCCAGCTGCTCTCCCCCTAATGCCACCTTTATTAAAGGGACAGGTGACGTTCAGGGGAGGGGCGGCCAAATCAGTGAGGCTCACTCAGGCAGCAACAAGCTCTCTCTCTCACTCTCTCTCTCTCTCTCCCTCTCTCTCTCTCTCTCTCTCTCGTTACTACTGTGCTATACACCAGTGGTTCTCAAATGGGGGTCCTTGAGGGGGTTCCAGGGGGTCCCCAGGCAAAAGGGGGGTAATTTATTTTCACTATAATTCCATTCATAAGTAACACAATGACTATTTTGGTCATGGGGTTTTATACACTTTCTGTAATAAAACATCTAAAAGCATCAATCTTATTATCATATGGGCGACCGTGGGACAAAATCCTATCAAATGGGGGTCCGTGGTCTAATCTTTGTCAGTTTAGGGGTCCTTCATGTGAAAAAAATGGAGAACCCCTGCTATAGAGAGGCAAAGTGAACGTCACTTCCTGCTTCAGCACTGTACCAGAGATTTTCATCCGCCATTTATTTTCCCATAGACATTTCCTAAAATGCTTATAAAAAGAGTTTTACTTGTTCAAACCAAACGGCTCAGATATATTTAGAAACAGGAGAGATCGCATAAACTTTCACTCGGACAGAAACGTTTAAAAAAAATGCAGCGTTTGAAGAAAATATTTTTTCGATGTTTTTTTTTTTTTTTTAAGTTTTGGTCTGAGTGAAATGTTCTATGGTCTCTCCCGATTCTAAATATAGCCGTTTGGTTTGACCGAGTAAAACTATTTTTATAAGCATTTTATCTATGGGAAAATAAATGGCGGATGAAAATCTCTGGTACAGTGCTGAAGCAGGAAGTGACGTTCACTTTGGCCTCTCTATTTGTTAATAGGACATGTCATGTCATAATCAGGTGGAGGGAGAGGAGGAGGAGGAGCTGTGTTGTAACTCATGTACGTCAGGCGCTGGTAAAATGAATGGAGCCTGGTCATGTTCTGCCTGTACGGGCTGGATAAGGGCTGAGATGAGTAATAGCGGAACTGATTAAACCCAATGTGGGGGTTGGACTCCAGGGGGGATTTGTGCGTTTGCTAAGGGAATCATGTGCGTAGGCCCGGATCGGATGTGGGTACAGTACGCACATCATCATCCTGCCAATTCTGCTCCCAAAGTATCTGCTTACATGTGAACGGGTGACAAAGTATCTGCTTACATGTGAACGGGTGACAAAGTATCTGCTTACATGTGAACGGGTGACAAAGTATCTGCTTACATGTGGACGGGTGACAAAGTATCTGCTTACATGTGAACGGGTGACAAAGTATCTGCTTACATGTGAACGGGTGACAAAGTATCTGCTTACATGTGAACGGGTGACAAAGTATCTGCTTACACGTGAACGGGTGACAAAGTATCTGCTTACATGTGAACGGGTGACAAAGTATCTGCTTACATGTGAACGGGTGACAAAGTATCTGCTTACATGTGAACGGGTGACAAAGTATCTGCTTACATGTGAACGGGTGACAAAGTATCTGCTTACATGTGAACGGGTGACAAAGTATCTGCTTACATGTGGACGGGTGACAAAGTATCTGCTTACATGTGAACGGGTGACAAAGTATCTGCTTACATGTGAACGGGTGACAAAGTATCTGCTTACATGTGAACGGGTGACAAAGTATCTGCTTACATGTGAACGGGTGACAAAGTATCTGCTTACATGTGAACGGGTGACAAAGTATCTGCTTACATGTGAACGGGTGACAAAGTATCTGCTTACATGTGGACGGGTGACAAAGTATCTGCTTACATGTGAACGGGTGACAAAGTATCTGCTTACATGTGAACGGGTGACAAAGTATCTGCTTACATGTGAACGGGTGACAAAGTATCTGCTTACATGTGGACGGGTGACAAAGTATCTGCTTACATGTGAACGGGTGACAAAGTATCTGCTTACATGTGGACGGGTGACAAAGTATCTGCTTACATGTGAACGGGTGACAAAGTATCTGCTTACATGTGAACGGGTGACAAAGTATCTGCTTACATGTGAACGGGTGACAAAGTATCTGCTTACACGTGAACGGGTGACAAAGTATCTGCTTACACGTGAACGGGTGACAAAGTATCTGCTTACATGTGAACGGGTGACAAAGTATCTGCTTACACGTGAACGGGTGACAAAGTATCTGCTTACATGTGAACGGGTGACAAAGTATCTGCTTACATGTGAACGGGTGACAAAGTATCTGCTTACATGTGAACGGGTGACAAAGTATCTACTTACATGTGAACGGGTGACAAAGTATCTGCTTACATGTGAACGGGTGACAAAGTATCTGCTTACATGTGGACGGGTGACAAAGTATCTACTTACATGTGGACGGGTGACAAAGTATCTGCTTACATGTGAACGGGTGACAAAGTATCTGCTTACATGTGAACGGGTGACAAAGTATCTGCTTACATGTGAACGGGTGACAAAGTATCTGCTTACATGTGAACGGGTGACAAAGTATCTGCTTACATGTGAACGGGTGACAAAGTATCTGCTTACATGTGAACGGGTGACAAAGTATCTGCTTACATGTGAACGGGTGACAAAGTATCTACTTACATGTGGACGGGTGACAAAGTATCTGCTTACATGTGAACGGGTGACAAAGTATCTGCTTACATGTGAACGGGTGACAAAGTATCTGCTTACATGTGAACGGGTGACAAAGTATCTGCTTACATGTGAACGGGTGACAAAGTATCTGCTTACATGTGAACGGGTGACAAAGTATCTACTTACATGTGAACGGGTGACAAAGTATCTGCTTACATGTGAACGGGTGACAAAGTATCTGCTTACATGTGAACGGGTGACAAAGTATCTACTTACATGTGGACGGGTGACAAAGTATCTGCTTACATGTGAACGGGTGACAAAGTATCTGCTTACATGTGAACGGGTGACAAAGTATCTGCTTACATGTGAACGGGTGACAAAGTATCTGCTTACATGTGAACGGGTGACAAAGTATCTGCTTACATGTGAACGGGTGACAAAGTATCTGCTTACATGTGAACGGGTGACAAAGTATCTGCTTACATGTGGACGGGTGACAAAGTATCTGCTTACATGTGAACGGGTGACAAAGTATCTGCTTACATGTGAACGGGTGACAAAGTATCTGCTTACATGTGAACGGGTGACAAAGTATCTGCTTACATGTGGACGGGTGACAAAGTATCTGCTTACATGTGAACGGGTGACAAAGTATCTGCTTACATGTGGACGGGTGACAAAGTATCTGCTTACATGTGAACGGGTGACAAAGTATCTGCTTACATGTGAACGGGTGACAAAGTATCTGCTTACATGTGAACGGGTGACAAAGTATCTGCTTACACGTGAACGGGTGACAAAGTATCTGCTTACACGTGAACGGGTGACAAAGTATCTGCTTACATGTGAACGGGTGACAAAGTATCTGCTTACACGTGAACGGGTGACAAAGTATCTGCTTACATGTGAACGGGTGACAAAGTATCTGCTTACATGTGAACGGGTGACAAAGTATCTGCTTACATGTGAACGGGTGACAAAGTATCTGCTTACATGTGAACGGGTGACAAAGTATCTGCTTACATGTGAACGGGTGACAAAGTATCTGCTTACATGTGAACGGGTGACAAAGTATCTGCTTACATGTGAACGGGTGACAAAGTATCTGCTTACATGTGAACGGGTGACAAAGTATCTGCTTACATGTGAACGGGTGACAAAGTATCTGCTTACATGTGAACGGGTGACAAAGTATCTGCTTACATGTGAACGGGTGACAAAGTATCTGCTTACATGTGAACGGGTGACAAAGTATCTGCTTACATGTGAACGGGTGACAAAGTATCTGCTTACATGTGGACGGGTGACAAAGTATCTGCTTACATGTGAACGGGTGACAAAGTATCTACTTACATGTGAACGGGTGACAAAGTATCTGCTTACATGTGAACGGGTGACAAAGTATCTACTTACATGTGAACGGGTGACAAAGTATCTGCTTACATGTGAACGGGTGACAAAGTATCTGCTTACATGTGAACGGGTGACAAAGTATCTGCTTACATGTGAACGGGTGACAAAGTATCTGCTTACATGTGAACGGGTGACAAAGTATCTGCTTACATGTGAACGGGTGACAAAGTATCTGCTTACATGTGGACGGGTGACAAAGTATCTGCTTACATGTGAACGGGTGACAAAGTATCTGCTTACACGTGAACGGGTGACAAAGTATCTGCTTACATGTGAACGGGTGACAAAGTATCTGCTTACATGTGAACGGGTGACAAAGTATCTGCTTACATGTGAACGGGTGACAAAGTATCTGCTTACATGTGGACGGGTGACAAAGTATCTGCTTACATGTGAACGGGTGACAAAGTATCTGCTTACATGTGAACGGGTGACAAAGTATCTGCTTACATGTGAACGGGTGACAAAGTATCTGCTTACATGTGAACGGGTGACAAAGTATCTGCTTACATGTGAACGGGTGACAAAGTATCTGCTTACATGTGAACGGGTGACAAAGTATCTGCTTACATGTGAACGGGTGACAAAGTATCTGCTTACATGTGAACGGGTGACAAAGTATCTGCTTACACGTGAACGGGTGACAAAGTATCTGCTTACATGTGAACGGGTGACAAAGTATCTGCTTACATGTGGACGGGTGACAAAGTATCTGCTTACATGTGAACGGGTGACAAAGTATCTGCTTACATGTGAACGGGTGACAAAGTATCTGCTTACATGTGGACGGGTGACAAAGTATCTGCTTACATGTGAACGGGTGACAAAGTATCTGCTTACATGTGGACGGGTGACAAAGTATCTGCTTACATGTGAACGGGTGACAAAGTATCTGCTTACATGTGAACGGGTGACAAAGTATCTGCTTACACGTGAACGGGTGACAAAGTATCTGCTTACATGTGAACGGGTGACAAAGTATCTACTTACATGTGAACGGGTGACAAAGTATCTGCTTACACGTGAACGGGTGACAAAGTATCTGCTTACATGTGAACGGGTGACAAAGTATCTGCTTACATGTGAACGGGTGACAAAGTATCTGCTTACATGTGAACGGGTGACAAAGTATCTGCTTACATGTGAACGGGTGACAAAGTATCTGCTTACATGTGAACGGGTGACAAAGTATCTGCTTACATGTGAACGGGTGACAAAGTATCTGCTTACATGTGAACGGGTGACAAAGTATCTGCTTACATGTGAACGGGTGACAAAGTATCTGCTTACATGTGAACGGGTGACAAAGTATCTGCTTACATGTGAACGGGTGACAAAGTATCTGCTTACATGTGAACGGGTGACAAAGTATCTGCTTACACGTGAACGGGTGACAAAGTATCTGCTTACATGTGAACGGGTGACAAAGTATCTGCTTACATGTGAACGGGTGACAAAGTATCTGCTTACATGTGAACGGGTGACAAAGTATCTGCTTACATGTGAACGGGTGACAAAGTATCTGCTTACATGTGAACGGGTGACAAAGTATCTGCTTACATGTGAACGGGTGACAAAGTATCTGCTTACATGTGAACGGGTGACAAAGTATCTGCTTACATGTGAACGGGTGACAAAGTATCTGCTTACATGTGAACGGGTGACAAAGTATCTGCTTACATGTGAACGGGTGACAAAGTATCTGCTTACATGTGAACGGGTGACAAAGTATCTGCTTACATGTGAACGGGTGACAAAGTATCTGCTTACATGTGAACGGGTGACAAAGTATCTGCTTACATGTGAACGGGTGACAAAGTATCTGCTTACATGTGAACGGGTGACAAAGTATCTGCTTACATGTGAACGGGTGACAAAGTATCTGCTTACATGTGAACGGGTGACAAAGTATCTGCTTACATGTGAACGGGTGACAAAGTATCTGCTTACATGTGAACGGGTGACAAAGTATCTGCTTACATGTGAACGGGTGACAAAGTATCTGCTTACATGTGAACGGGTGACAAAGTATCTGCTTACATGTGAACGGGTGACAAAGTATCTGCTTACATGTGAACGGGTGACAAAGTATCTGCTTACATGTGAACGGGTGACAAAGTATCTGCTTACATGTGAACGGGTGACAAAGTATCTGCTTACATGTGAACGGGTGACAAAGTATCTGCTTACATGTGAACGGGTGACAAAGTATCTGCTTACATGTGAACGGGTGACAAAGTATCTGCTTACACGTGAACGGGTGACAAAGTATCTGCTTACATGTGAACGGGTGACAAAGTATCTGCTTACATGTGAACGGGTGACAAAGTATCTGCTTACATGTGAACGGGTGACAAAGTATCTGCTTACATGTGAACGGGTGACAAAGTATCTGCTTACATGTGAACGGGTGACAAAGTATCTGCTTACATGTGAACGGGTGACAAAGTATCTGCTTACGATCTGCTTACATGTGAACGGGTGACAAAGTATCTGCTTACATGTGAACGGGTGACAAAGTATCTGCTTACATGTGAACGGGTGACAAAGTATCTGCTTACACGTGAACGGGTGACAAAGTATCTGCTTACATGTGAACGGGTGACAAAGTATCTGCTTACATGTGAACGGGTGACAAAGTATCTGCTTACACGTGAACGGGTGACAAAGTATCTGCTTACATGTGAACGGGTGACAAAGTATCTGCTTACATGTGAACGGGTGACAAAGTATCTGCTTACATGTGAACGGGTGACAAAGTATCTGCTTACATGTGAACGGGTGACAAAGTATCTGCTTACATGTGACGGGTGACAAAGTATCTGCTTACATGTGAACGGGTGACAAAGTATCTGCTTACATGTGGACGGGTGACAAAGTATCTGCTTACATGTGAACGGGTGACAAAGTATCTGCTTACATGTGAACGGGTGACAAAGTATCTGCTTACATGTGAACGGGTGACAAAGTATCTGCTTACATGTGAACGGGTGACAAAGTATCTGCTTACACGTGAACGGGTGACAAAGTATCTGCTTACATGTGAACGGGTGACAAAGTATCTGCTTACATGTGGACGGGTGACAAAGTATCTGCTTACATGTGAACGGGTGACAAAGTATCTGCTTACATGTGAACGGGTGACAAAGTATCTGCTTACACGTGAACGGGTGACGGGTGACAAAGTATCTGCTTACATGTGAACGGGTGACAAAGTATCTGCTTACATGTGAACGGGTGACAAAGTATCTGCTTACATGTGAACGGGTGACAAAGTATCTGCTTACATGTGAACGGGTGACAAAGTATCTGCTTACACGTGAACGGGTGACAAAGTATCTGCTTACATGTGAACGGGTGACAAAGTATCTACTTACATGTGAACGGGTGACAAAGTATCTGCTTACATGTGAACGGGTGACAAAGTATCTGCTTACATGTGAACGGGTGACAAAGTATCTGCTTACATGTGAACGGGTGACAAAGTATCTGCTTACATGTGAACGGGTGACAAAGTATCTGCTTACATGTGAACGGGTGACAAAGTATCTGCTTACATGTGAACGGGTGACAAAGTATCTGCTTACATGTGAACGGGTGACAAAGTATCTGCTTACATGTGAACGGGTGACAAAGTATCTGCTTACATGTGAACGGGTGACAAAGTATCTGCTTACATGTGAACGGGTGACAAAGTATCTGCTTACATGTGAACGGGTGACAAAGTATCTACTTACATGTGAACGGGTGACAAAGTATCTGCTTACATGTGAACGGGTGACAAAGTATCTGCTTACATGTGAACGGGTGACAAAGTATCTGCTTACATGTGAACGGGTGACAAAGTATCTGCTTACATGTGAACGGGTGACAAAGTATCTGCTTACATGTGAACGGGTGACAAAGTATCTACTTACATGTGAACGGGTGACAAAGTATCTGCTTACATGTGAACGGGTGACAAAGTATCTGCTTACATGTGAACGGGTGACAAAGTATCTGCTTACATGTGAACGGGTGACAAAGTATCTGCTTACATGTGAACGGGTGACAAAGTATCTGCTTACATGTGAACGGGTGACAAAGTATCTGCTTACATGTGGACGGGTGACAAAGTATCTGCTTACATGTGAACGGGTGACAAAGTATCTGCTTACATGTGGACGGGTGACAAAGTATCTGCTTACATGTGAACGGGTGACAAAGTATCTGCTTACATGTGAACGGGTGACAAAGTATCTACTTACATGTGAACGGGTGACAAAGTATCTGCTTACATGTGAACGGGTGACAAAGTATCTGCTTACATGTGAACGGGTGACAAAGTATCTGCTTACATGTGAACGGGTGACAAAGTATCTGCTTACATGTGAACGGGTGACAAAGTATCTGCTTACATGTGAACGGGTGACAAAGTATCTGCTTACATGTGAACGGGTGACAAAGTATCTGCTTACATGTGAACGGGTGACAAAGTATCTGCTTACATGTGAACGGGTGACAAAGTATCTGCTTACATGTGAACGGGTGACAAAGTATCTGCTTACATGTGAACGGGTGACAAAGTATCTGCTTACATGTGAACGGGTGACAAAGTATCTGCTTACATGTGAACGGGTGACAAAGTATCTGCTTACATGTGAACGGGTGACAAAGTATCTGCTTACATGTGAACGGGTGACAAAGTATCTGCTTACATGTGAACGGGTGACAAAGTATCTGCTTACATGTGAACGGGTGACAAAGTATCTGCTTACATGTGAACGGGTGACAAAGTATCTGCTTACATGTGAACGGGTGACAAAGTATCTGCTTACATGTGAACGGGTGACAAAGTATCTGCTTACATGTGAACGGGTGACAAAGTATCTGCTTACATGTGAACGGGTGACAAAGTATCTGCTTACATGTGAACGGGTGACAAAGTATCTGCTTACATGTGAACGGGTGACAAAGTATCTGCTTACATGTGAACGGGTGACAAAGTATCTGCTTACATGTGAACGGGTGACAAAGTATCTGCTTACATGTGAACGGGTGACAAAGTATCTGCTTACATGTGAACGGGTGACAAAGTATCTGCTTACATGTGAACGGGTGACAAAGTATCTGCTTACATGTGAACGGGTGACAAAGTATCTGCTTACATGTGAACGGGTGACAAAGTATCTGCTTACATGTGAACGGGTGACAAAGTATCTGCTTACATGTGAACGGGTGACAAAGTATCTGCTTACATGTGAACGGGTGACAAAGTATCTGCTTACATGTGAACGGGTGACAAAGTATCTGCTTACATGTGAACGGGTGACAAAGTATCTGCTTACATGTGAACGGGTGACAAAGTATCTGCTTACATGTGAACGGGTGACAAAGTATCTGCTTACATGTGAACGGGTGACAAAGTATCTGCTTACATGTGAACGGGTGACAAAGTATCTGCTTACATGTGAACGGGTGACAAAGTATCTGCTTACATGTGAACGGGTGACAAAGTATCTGCTTACATGTGAACGGGTGACAAAGTATCTGCTTACATGTGAACGGGTGACAAAGTATCTGCTTACATGTGAACGGGTGACAAAGTATCTGCTTACATGTGAACGGGTGACAAAGTATCTGCTTACATGTGAACGGGTGACAAAGTATCTGCTTACATGTGAACGGGTGACAAAGTATCTGCTTACATGTGAACGGGTGACAAAGTATCTGCTTACATGTGAACGGGTGACAAAGTATCTGCTTACATGTGAACGGGTGACAAAGTATCTGCTTACATGTGAACGGGTGACAAAGTATCTGCTTACATGTGAACGGGTGACAAAGTATCTGCTTACACGTGAACGGGTGACAAAGTATCTGCTTACATGTGGACGGGTGACAAAGTATCTGCTTACATGTGGACGGGTGACAAAGTATCTGCTTACACGTGAACGGGTGACAAAGTATCTGCTTACATGTGAACGGGTGACGAGAGGTGAGGATGGTCCAGTCAATCCCACCAGCATATATATAGGCCTACTCCTTCCTCGCATAGCCCAGCCCTAGCTATTGTCATGTATTCATGCCATTTCCTCTCTTACACACACACACACACACACACACACACACTCACACGCACACACCCACCCACACACACACACACACACACACACACACACACACACACACGCATACACACACCCACACACACACACACACACACACACACACCATGTCACCCCCCCCCCCCCCCCACCCCACCCCCCAGCTGACAATGTATGGACACCTGGTCTGGATCTAGAAGCCATTGACATTCCTGAGGCCTGGGAGTTTAATCCCCCAGATTAACCTATACGATCCAGCTAACGGCTAATTAGCATGTAGCGTCACATCCCACCAACAGTCACTTCTAAATGCCTCTATGGCAGGGGTGCCCAAACTTTTTTGACCCAAGATCTACTTTTCAAGTAGCCAGCCTCCCGAGATCTACCAGTCCAGTTTCAACATCGCAAACGCACACACATCGATGCATCTTAAATCGATGCCTCACTTTTTCCCCCAATACATGATTTATTTTTTCTCACTTTACAATACAATTGCATTGTATTATGATCCATAATTAAAATAAACAACTGCATGTACTTCCATTATATTTTATTTTATTATTAATTTTTTTTTTTTTTTTTCTCCTCAATGCCATGCGATCTACCACACTACCTTCGACGTATTGGGCACCCCTGCTCTATGGGATATCGAGCTGCACCGTTAGTTACGAACGCACACGTGAACATCTCTCAACATAATTAAGCAATATCACACGAGAGGGAGTGCATTGTTGGCTAATATTGGCACTGCTGTGATTCGGTCGCAGGCACGAGGCCGCAGGCCGAGTGCCGTAGATAATCACAGCAGTGCCAATATTAGCCAACAATGCACGACCTCGAGTGTGATATTGCTTTTATACAACAGTTCTATTAAACAAAGCTGATTAAAAAAAAATGACAAAAAGCTGAGAAAATAGATGATTTCTGTATTTATTCCTCCGCCAACAAAAATAGTCCCCCCAGCTTTCCCTTTGCAGAAAATGTAGCCTAATCAGTCAGGAGGAGGCGTAGCGCCTGCCTGTAACAGAGATCTCTGTGTCTTATCAGCGGAGACCGTTTTGAGTCCTTACCCTGATCGTCGTAACACAGCCAGTTCTCCGTCTTTTGAAGCATGCTGTTAGATTACAACGAACTAGTTGTGTGGCTTAGCCTTCCAAAATGTTGCCGTTAGTTTTTTAGAATGTAATACATAGAATTGGGAACGTTACATTCAATTTCATTCAGACTGTCTGTCTGGCTCAATAGCCGCCATTTTCCCCCGGAGCGAGGGAGGGTGGGAGGAGGGAGGGTGTTTTACAGTAGTGGCTGAGAGAGCGTAGTGGCACAGTGCTCCAAGCAGGTCGCGAGGCACATTTTTTGCAACATCATCCAATCAGGGGGCATTCCCTGGCAATTCACATGGACGCGCATTGCTACGACCAGCATACTGACGTAAGCCGTGTTGGTGCAACAGGCGTAAGTCCATGGTCTTATAAGACCGACGTAGGAGTTACGACCAGGCATAGTTAAGACCAGTTGGTGCAACCGGCCCCTGGAGGTTTCCGCATTAGAATGTTGCTCCCCCTCGTCCTCTTCTGACGAGCATTCATAGTTTAAGTCAAAAGTTATGTTAGGAAAAAAATCCATCTTTGCGCTCTCGGTTACGCTTTGAATGACGTTCAATGTAACGTGGCTGGTGTTTGTTTTGTTGATTACAGCAGCTGTGAAGCGGAGTGATATAGCCTACCCTACACACAGTGAAGCGCCAGTGCATTATCGTGAAATATAGGCACTCGTAAGATCCCTCTTGTCCAATCAAATTGCTCGGCCGGAACTACCTGTTTTATAACTCTATATATATAACTCTATAATATTAACCACCAGCTCGGCAGTCTTTCTCAATGACCTAATTGTGGATTATTTTGCTGGTCTAAACGTCACGCCCGTGTGTTTGTTCTCTGTCACCTCCGAGGGTTAGAAAAGATGCCATTTGCAGCGTTTCTGGTGTTCTGCTGACATGAGACATTTGCCGGCCCCGGCCTGGAGAGAAAGTCCCTGGATAAAGAAAGGCTTTTCCCTCCAATCCCCTGATAGCCTCCCACCTCCGAGGGGGGCTTAGCTGGCCTGACGGGGGCCTGGAAGCCGGGGTGGGAGGTGGGACAGGGGTTTGATGCTGGGGCTTATGGGAGCTGGGGTCTTGGGGGAAGGGGGTAGGTAAATATTTGGCCCGGCATGTTGGGGTCTTAAGCGCTGCTTGAGGCTGGGGGTGGTGGAGCCGGTGGAGTCGGAGCCGCGACTGGTGGCTGTTGGGAGATTCCTCCTCCGCTTTGGCATGTACAGCTGAAGGCATAGAGACACTGCGGAGCGCGTCGTCATTCAGAAGCCACGCCCAAAACGGGGGGGAAACACAAACTCACCCCGCCCCCCCCCCCCCCCCAATCCTGGCGTTCTCCTATGTCGCGTGTTGCACACAAAGATCGTATATACGGAAGATGAACACTCCAACTTACTTCCTTGACAGCTACTGTAGATCCACATTTTTCTTCTCGCCAATTCTCAATGGAGTACAAAAAAACTTTAATTGGCGACTTTTTTTTTACATTTGTTGTCTGCGCAGCCCCACCACACAACAACAGCTTTTAGCTATGTTTCATTCAAGGAAAATGACGCTGGTGCGTGGAAGTGAATGGAGAGCTTTCCCCCGTGATGGGCGTGGCCTATTTCATGCAGTCCAGAGCCTGGATCCAAAGGGAGAATATCATGCTAGAGACAGTGAGCTCTGTGTGGGTGGCAGTTGGCTTTGGGGGCCTTGAATGCCACCTCACAGCTGCCCCCGGGCCTGTGTGTGTGTGTGTGTGTGTGTGTGTGTGTGTGTGTGTGTGTCTGTGTCTGTGTCTGTGTGTGTGTGTGCGTGTGTGTGTGTGTGTGTGTGTGTGTGTGTGTGTGTGTGTGTGCATGCGTGCGCATGCCCGTGCGTCTATAGCGCTGTTAGTATCCGGTGGGGAGGTCTGAGAATGCAACAGCTACCTCCCAGCGCGCC
Organism: Poromitra crassiceps; assembly: GCF_964638095.1. Lineage (NCBI taxonomy): Eukaryota > Metazoa > Chordata > Actinopteri > Beryciformes > Melamphaidae > Poromitra > Poromitra crassiceps. Next base: position 2,371,848 of record NC_139645.1, on the reverse strand, counting down.
CCGGACACGCTCCTACACACAGCTGTTCACCATACAGTCGGTACGTCCCAACGCAACAACACCTGTCTGTGTGTGTGTGTGTGTGTGTGTGTGTGTGTGTGTGTGTGTGCATGTGTGTGCATGTGTGTGTGTGTGTATGCGTGCGTGCGTGTGTGTGTGTGTGTGTGTATGTGCATGTTTGTGCGTGTGTGTGTGCGTTAGTCTGCCTATGAGACCATCCAGAGACACACAGGAATAGACATATCCTTCAGAGCGTGTGAACGCAGCAACCTCCACGGCTCCTCTTCCTTCCCCGTGCGTTTTCCCTTCCTCACCTAACTCCTGCTTCTTCTATCCTGCTTCTTCTATCCTGCCACCCTAAATAAAGTCACATCCTTCCTCTGGGAAAATGTCAACTTCTCCGCGAGCTCGTTAACTCCAGAACGTGACGAGGTCTGGGATCACCTGAGCGCTCGACTGCTACCTTTGGCGCATTCATTAGCGTAGCTACATGATGGATTTGGGCAGAAACGTTATGAGATCAATGCGGTAATGAAGGTCGCGGCGCGTGGGACGTAGCATCTATTATCATTATCAGGACTAATGAGACCCTCTCCTCCCACAACCGAGCCGGTGTTATACGCCCCGGACCAGGAAGTAGTCACCTTACGAGGTTGGGAAACATCGTCCCCCGTAACGGTGTCAAGGTTGCAGTGCATTACAGAGACACACAGTTCCCATGTGCTAGAGACAGAGGGCATAACTGTGTCTGCGTCAGCCCAACTCCTGGGTCATTTGATACAGGCCTCTGTCCCCCATGCGATCGCTTTAGATAACCAAGCAGATTAAAACATTTAGACGCGGGGAATTGAAATGGGATCAATAAATAATGAATCGAAAATGTCACCCGCGTCCCTCAATCATCGGGCTGATATGGCAGCGATCGCTGGCTGCAAATTACCCACCGCGCTGGCTATGAATATGATTAGCATGCTCATTTTCCCCCAGGAAAAGCCTAATAAACACAATAAACACAGGCTATATATCAGAGCTGATTCCACGCCTTCCCGTGCGTTTGCTTGGAGTGAATGTGACAGTCGTCAGGATTGCATCAAAGCAAAGATATTGAGGATAATTTCCTGGGATTTAGAAAAGAGAAGAGGTTTATGACCGAATAGATTTGCTTCCCTCCTTTTCCTCATCGACAAAAATACAATCTAATCAAAACAAATAAAGCCGATGGAGCGATACGGCCCGGCGGGTCACTTCAGTGCAAAAAGCAGAATCACTACTTCCTGTCTAGGTGTCAGAAGCGAGCGTTTCGTCACCTTTCCCTGACCTTTGGTTATGATGATGCATGGTTTATGGAAGCAGTTGAAGAGAATTGCATGGAATAATAGTCGTGCGGGGTAGAGTAGAGCTGTCGTGCGGGGTAGAGTAGAGCTGTCGTGCGGGGTAGAGTAGAGCTGTCGTGCGGGATAGAGTAGAGCTCCCCTCATCACGAGGAGTTTAAATGTTGCTTTG
>NC_139645.1:2352845-2365345 GCF_964638095.1 Poromitra crassiceps | reverse complement strand
GTGTGTGTGTGTGTGTGTGTGTTGTCTTCTGGTGATCACCATCTTGTCAACGCACCCACCTCTTTATGATATTCTATTAGCACTATACATCAATGATTATACGTCACGTCGTAAGGATAGCGCATCGTTAATGTTTACGTCTTAACCCCCCTCTGGTCTCCAAAGTTAATAGTAGGCTAGTAGTGGAGAAGAAGGGGGCTGGTATATTGGTATATGAGGGAGGGGGCTATGTGATCGCTTTGAAGATCAGTCGTCAGTGCGCCCGGGGACGGAGACAGACCAGGCACTGAGACAGACCAGGCACTGGCGAAATGCACACAGATCCATCCAGCGGAGTTGAAACAAATCTGTGCGCAACTGGATAAGAGAGGAGGGGAGGAGGAGCGGGGTCCAAATGGAGGAGCATAAAATTACAACAGGAATAATTACCCGATCGTTGTTTTTCTCTCTCTTAAATGGATTACCAAAGGAATACGACATTCAATCGGACTGCCCCATTCATGAGTGAATTCGGATACTCAAGGTAGGTGTCATCGATGCCTTGAAGTGCGTAAAATGTTTTTGGGTAGGTCCCCCCCCCCCCCCCGTGCTATTCTTAGGATAGCCTAACCTGTTTGTTTTGTAGCTTGATATGGACCGTGGATCTAAGACCAAGAATAGATCGTGGGCTACTGGCTTTGGGTGGTTTGTGAATAGATCCTTCAGAGGGACGGCACACAAAGTAAAATACACCGATTTAAATCAGTGCAGTTTAGACAAAAGGTGTGCGTCGATGGTGACTGTCTGGTGGCGGACAGTAAAATCAGAGCCTCCTCCAGTCTCGGTCGTTATCAGACCTTGCATTCGAGAGATTTGGCCGTAGACAGGATAGTTTCCCTGGCGTCTGGCGTGTCTTGGTCACATTGAAGCTCCAGTGTTTTTTTTTTTTCCCATCGTGGATTATTATCAATATATTGTAAAGTGGCTCAAGGCAGGAACCAGAAGTTTGTTTCTGAGATTTCGGATTCACTTTAGAGAGACAATTGCCAATTTGGCGTTTATGGTACGTAGCCTAATGACACTACATGCATCCACTCGAGTAGAGCATAAAGGTCGAATAGTGACGGGCAGTTGTGGTTGAGGGTTGTCGATGTGGAGAGATTGTCCCGTTGGAGTCTATTTCATTATAACATCAGCAGGCTAGATATTCGACAATGAATTGGGGGATGCGCACATTACCATTTTGGAGACAGAGCGCCACAGATAGCCCAGCCCTGTGCGTGTATAGTGGGGTGGAGAGAGAGAGAGAGGCGATTTAACGCAGCCCATCACCGTGGTCACTCCACCACCACCACTGTCCCCCGCGTCTTTGTTGTCCTTTGTGTCCGTCCTACATGGGGACTAAAAGCTGTTGAAAAGATTTAGCACGGATCAGTCCTGAATGCCTTTATGCCCCGGCAGTCCGGACAATGCGAGCGTTGGAGGCTGGAGCCCGGCGCGGATTGTGTGCGTGAAAAGGGAGCGAAATATCTCCACGCAAAGTAGTGTCACGCAAAACTTCACCCCATCCCCATTGACTGAAGGATGAGGATTTATAGCGTTGTAGAAATAACATGCGTGGCATAAAGAGGAGAATGTCAGTATTTATTTGCCACTGTCATGTTTATTTGATCGTTTGCTGATAATAATAGTCATGGTTTTATGAATAGGTCTAATAAAATAACGTGCATTTATTGCAAATAACAGCCCATGGGCTTATTGCAAAGTTGTTACTATTGACTATGATAATGTGCTCAGCCGCAAATAATAATAACAAAATACATCTTTAACCGAACGTGTGCAATCAATTCAATGTGCCTGTGGCAGATATTTGTTAATACAGCTATTCATCTCAATAGCATTTCTCTCAAGCCCACCTAGTGTGGTCCCTTTTACAGAAATAAAGACCCAATCATTTCATTTTCCAAACATAAATGAGGCGCATATGAGTACATCATCTGCCAGAAACACTGAAGTGTCTCTGTGACAGGGAGGCCGCCCCCCGGCCTACTTATTCAACGTCCAGCTTTGGTGCTGGCGGGCAGCGCCACCGAGCAGTAGCTGCGGCCCAGGTGAGCCATCAGAACCACCAGGTTATAGCTGGCTCAGCTGAGCTGACACAGGAAGCCAGCCCCAGCTGGGCCTGTGTGTGTCTCCGCCTCACTAACCACAGGGTCAGATCGCAGCGACCAGAACGACACCGTTAACCCCGCCTCCACAGCTGGCCGTAACCCCGGAACAAGCGCCGTTAAACCCTTCAGTGATCAGCGTTAACCCTTTACAGCCCCGTGCTGCTTGATGGCCGCCCCCTAAACTGCTGCTCACAAATCTGATGATTCACTCTGTCATCGCTCGGATAATCAAAAAATCTGACCCCCGGGTGCGGCGGTTTTCGAGTCGACGTTTCCCCACCACCACTCCCACCAAATACAGGTTGTTACACCCCCACCCCCCCTGTAACCCCTTTAGGAGCAGCTCTCCGGACCCCCTGAACGCAGGGCCACTGACCGGGGGGTGGGGCTCCTATTGTGTTCGCTTGCCCAAAAGCCCCCTTTGTCTCTCCCGTCACACCTGCAGCACAGCCGGCTTTGTTGCTCCGCTACAGCAGAACTAGTGCTGAGAACAGCCTTTCTCCTGTTTCACTCCTCCTCTCGCTCCAGCCCCACAAAGAAGAAAGGAGGCGGGGAGGAGGGAGGCACGGTTTAGGGTGGCACAGCCCTCTCCTTGTGAAGAGAGGAGGCGGGGAGGGAGGCACGGTTTAGGGTGGCACAGCCCGTCTCCTTCTGCCAAATCACTGAAGCAACAAGTCCAACCAAGCCCCCTCCGAGGTAATCCAAGTCTAACCAAGCCCCTCCGAGGTAATCCCTGGGTAAATAGCAAGCGATTAGGGCGGCTGCTTGTTATTGAAGTGGGAGTCATCATTTCGGGGGGCTGCTGTGTGTTGGACGGCTGTTTTGAGTCGTCTGGCTGACTGACTCACCCTGCTGTGCGGGCTGCATCTCCATGACTTTCTCACAGGGAGAGATGGGGTGTAGGTGTGTTGTAGAGACGGGGTTGGAGGTGCACACGCGCCCGCCCGCACGTACATACGTACGCCAACTGTAAGCGAGGCGGAATGAGTGAAAGGTCTGAAACTCGACGCCCGGGCGATCTGATTTCCTGCCCTGCGACTTTTTACAGCTCGGATGACAAGTCAAGGTGTCCCCCCCCCCCCCCCCCCCCCCCCCCCCGAGGAGCGGCGGCCATTGTGTTCCCGCTGGGATCATCATCATCATCACCCGCCCAGATCGCACTCACACGCAAAGTCAGGGACAGACAGCTCACGCAGGACTGTTTGTTTGCTGTGCTTTTATTGGCTGCGATCGCATCCCATCCCGCTACAGAGAGGCAAAGTGGAACGTCACTTCCTGCTTCAGCACTGTACCAGAGATTTTCATCCGCCATTTATTTTCCCATAGACATTTGGTAAAATGCGTATAAAATAGTTGTACTTCGTCGAACCAAATGGTACAGCTAACGATATCATCGGGAGAGACCATAGAACATTTCACTCTGATCAAAACTTCAAAAAACAACATCGAAAAAAGATTTTCTTTAAACCCACTTTTTTTTTTTCCGTTTTGGTCCCAGTGAAATGTTATGCGATCTCTCCTGTTTCTAAATATAGCTGAACCGTTTGGTTTGAACGAGTAAAACTAATTTTATACGCATTTTACGAAATGTGTATGGGAAAATAAACGGCGGATGAAAATCTCTGGTACAGTGCGGAAGCAGGAAGTAGGCGGTCACTTTGCCTCTCTCTCTATAGGGCTTCCCTGCAAAGAGGCACCCGGAGCGGCGATGGAGGAGAGGTTGTGGCAGAAGCACTGGCGAGGAGGAGGAGGAGGATACATGTTGATTTAGTCGTGCCGTGTTCGGAAACACTCAATCATCAGCGTTAACTGGCAGAGTCGGGCTATACCAGCAGTACCCCCCTCATCCACCGGTCCAAAGCCCCTCCCCCCTCTCTCACCCCTCTCCCCCCCCTCTCCCCTCTCCCCCCCGTGTTGGACCCTCCTCTCTCTCCCCTCCCCCGTGTTGGGCCCCTCCCCTCCCCCCCCCCCCCCCCTGTTGGACCCGGGCCAACAACATCAGCAGTAGAAAGTGCGTGAGTGCAGGACATTGAAGAGCCCTGTAATAACAGAGGCGGAGCGGAGCGGGGCGGAATGGCACCGAGTTGCGTGACAAGCTCAGCGTCTCCGGGCTTGTCGAGGCCTCCGCGCACACACACACATACACACACACACACACACATACACACACACACACACACATACACACACACACACACACACACACATACACGCTTACACACGCGCACACACACACTGGAGGGCAGGAACCAGAGCAGCACATAAGAATGAGTCAATAGAAAACATGGCAGGGCCTCACTCGAGATGGAGGGAGTAATTTTAGATGGCTGACCTTTGGATGTCTTCAGTTTCTGTTTTGCATTAAAGTTTGTGAGGAAAGCCGCAGTGTGGCTGTATTACCATGCAAGGCCTCACGGCGGAGCGGAGCCTCCTCCGCCTCGGGTTGGAGTGTTTTTCTCCCCGAATTGTTTAGTGAGAGAGAATGACAGAAAAAGAGTGTGTGTGTGTGTGTGTGTGTGTACTGTGTGTGTGGAGTGTGTGTGTGTACTGTGTGTGTGTGTGCGTACTGTGTTTGTGTGTGTGTGTGTGTGTGTGTGCGTGCTAGAGTTTAGGATTCTGACAGCCAGGCAGGTGATTTTCCTGTGATCACAGCCAAGCCTAGGCTATATAAGCACAAACACACAGGCTGTATGATAATAACACTGTAGAAGTGGTTTATTTACCTCTCATAGCTCCAATTTTTGTCTGTTGTTGTTGTGGATTTGGGGTCTATTTGCGTCCCCGGCTTCTCCTGGAAAACGAGGCAATTTATTCTTTCAGGGTTTTTCAACACGGCACATTTTGTTTGTGAAAAAGCTTCTGGACCAGGAAGTTAGTAAAAAAAAAAAGTTGTGAATGATGCCTCCACGGAGAAGCAGGCGTCATCAATTTCCTTGGCGATGAAGTTGCTGACAGTCGCCCTTCTGTATAGATCTGTGATGCAGCGTGCATGGATCTGTGGATCGTTCGGAGCCAGAGATTCATTTGTAGCTAAATTAAAAGTCTCGCAGCATTTATCGGCGTTTGAAGTTAAAGACAGAGACGCCACTGTTTGTGCATTCATAGAGTTTGCGCCGTCTTGTCGAAGCATCAACCCCCTTAATTGCATTAATAAGTGCGGCTAATTGAGGTGAGGCGCTGATTGGTCCGGGGCCGTGCGTGCACAGTCATAATAATGACTCCGCTCTCTCAAACGCCTCACCACCAGTGTTGGGCAAGTTACTTTCAAAATGTAATATACTACATATTACTAGTTACTTTCATTTAAAAGTAATATGTTACTTTACAATATTACTTTCTGTGTAGAGTCACTCGTTACTTATTACACTACTTTTGCATTACTTTTACCAAAACAACCGTGCAGCAGCTGAATGACATCGTTGCCCCGGAACCACCCCGAAAAATAATTTCAACAGCCTTGTAGTCAGTGTAAACCGTCCAAAATTCTAAATGTTATTCTTTTCCTTTGTTATTGTCATCTATAGTGGTTATTTGCATAAAAACACAGTTTGATTAGGGGATGATTGTATCTTTTTTAAATATGTGCTTTGATTTAATCAAATGTAACTCAATTTGTAACTTGAGTTACTTGACAAAGTAACTGGTATAATATTACTGAAATCCTATAAGTAATAAGTTATATTACTGTTACTGCTAAAAGTAATATATTACATGTGATTATGTTACTTTTGTAATGAGTTACCCCCAACACTGCTCACCACAGAGTGCTGAGTAGATGGGATGATGCATGTGTTGTGGGCTTGTGGCATCACTCCTGATTCCATTTCACCACCATCACTACCGTTGTTCTGTGTGACACATCGTGACTGTGTGGACAGACACAAACTGGATTGTTGGTAAATGGTAAAACCTGGCTGTAAGCTGGAAGTTGGTAAATGGTAAAACCTGGCTGTAAGCTGGAAGGCGTTGCTGTCGCTCTGTGTGTGATGTAAAACCCGTGTACGCTGACACAGCTTTAAAAGGCTGACGATGTGAGATGGCCTGAGGGGGGAAAACCTTGAGATGTAAAACAGCCTGGATGGCGTTTAGCTCCATGATGACAGCCTGGCGTTTAGCTCCATGATGACAGCCTGGCGTTTAGCTCCATGATGACAGCCTGGATGGCGTTTAGCTCCATGATGACAGCCTGGCGTTTAGCTCCATGATGACAGCCTGGTGTTTAGCTCCATGATGACAGCCTGGTGTTTAGCTCCATGATGACAGCCTCGTCTTTGACGCTTTATCCAAAAAGTGGTTTGAAAAGATCTCAGAAGCCCCAATGGCCGTAGAATCCTCTCAGCTCACAGAGGAGCGCGTAATCCAGGGGTGGGCAACTGTCGGCCGGCGGGCCGCATGCGGCCCCCAGCGTCACTCAGTGTGGCCCCTGGGTCAATTTCCTTTTTTAGAAGGCGGACATTTTTGGTTAGGTTAGATTAGACCACCAAAATCTGTGTTTTTATTTTACTGCACAACCCAGAACATGGGCTAACTGGCGTTAGCATTGTCCATCCACATACTGTTTAACATTAGCATTTGAGCTAACGCTATTGTAACAAACTATATCCAGGATGCACATTGCACATGCAACATTACTAATCTGATTAATATCACATATTTGGGTGATGTACCCCATCAAATTGCTGTAGCGGGCTGTTTTAAAGCGAGAGCAAAGTTTCTGGTGTCATCTGAATGGAAGAATGACTAAATCTGAATATGAAAAATATAAATGTTGGTATAATAAACTTTGATTACCAGTCCTTTACATCAAATTAGTAGCTATAATTGGGAGTGATGGTGTTACAGTAGTAGGCTACTGGTGGAAGTGCACGGTCACAATCTGGCCCTCTGGTAGCGAGGACATTTTTTTGTGTGGCTCCTCTCTGTCATCAAAGTTGCCCATCCCTGACGTAATCCCTTCAATTCAAGTTACAACGTGAACACACGGCTCAAAGTGCAGTTATGAGTTTTTGCACGTGACAACAGTGTCGTAAGTCTATAGATCGCCTCCGCTGGCCGCTATCTGCCATTACACGCTTCCTGTGTGGATCAATCACAACACTAATGGCTTTGGCAGGCAGGGCTCACAGACAGAAGTGGAGCAGGTGTGTGCTCTGGGGCTAATTGAAAAATGTGTCAATACTGTGTGTGTGTGTGTGTGCGTAGATGTGTGTGTGTGCGTGCATGTGTGTGTGTGCGTGCGTGCGTGCGCATGCATCAATCGCTGCATTACTGCATTATGTGTGTTGTGTGTGTGTGTGTGTGTGTGTGTGCATGTGCGTGTGTGTGTGCATGTGTGTGTGTGTGTGCATGTGTGTGTGTGTGTGTGTGTGTGTGTGTGTGTCAGTGTGCTGCCAGCTAAGCCATGGCCCTGCCAGTGTGACGTCTGCTGGTAAATTGTTTATATCCGTTGAGGCTTTGCCAGCATGAAGAATGAGTTTGCCTCATAAATATTTGACTGTACATCGCTCATTAATATGCACAGACACAGCCCCGCCTCTAAAGCGCTCACTCACTCACTGACTCACTCACTCACTGACTCACTCACTCACTCACTCACTGACTCACTCACTCACTGACTCACTCACTCACTCACTCACTCACTCACTCACTCACTCACTCACTCACTCACTCACTAAACTCCTCCCACTATCATTTATTAGCCATGTAGCTGCTGGTGTAGCCTGTCTACGATAGGATGATGTGCAAACTATAATCCACAAAATGTTCTGCGATGTCAAAACAAGTGTAGATGACTAGATCCTCATGTCACAACGATGAGCCAATCGCTGCTGCACCACAATAAAGTCGAGATGGGCAGATTCACCGATTTGCATCGGCAGAAAAGTTCAACATGTGATTTAAAAAAAAAAGTGCATCGATCAAATTTGGGATGAACTCACATTGCATCTGTAAAATAGCATTTATATTAATAGAGGCATAAATCAGACGCTTACTCAGTTGCTGTACGAGAGAAACAAAATGTAAAGTTAAAATGGCACTTTTCTTTTAGTTAATTCATGATTTGTCTAACAGGGTTTTTCCTGGCTAAACACGAGGGGGAGGTGGGACTAGAGCCTGACCGAAATCAGATTTTTGCGGCTGATTTTAGTGGTGGGAAATTCACTGATTACGATAGGCGGCAGATATAGTGATTTATTTTTTAGCTGGAATGAAAAATAGACCTTTTCTATGTGGATTGTGCACTGATATGACGATGCAAAGGTACTCAGAAGGCCGCTATCTTAAACAAATCACTTTATTAAAGAATATTTCACGTTAAATTGTCAACACATCGGCGTACTGCCGCAAATCCAAATGACAGAAATCCACCACGCTTGTTAGAAAATAGTATTTTCCATGAAAACACCTGTGCACCCAGGCATGAAGTCAATGCAAGTTGTGAGCGGGGGCAGGGCAGCGGTGGGGCAAAACCGAGCGAGGCGTGGAGCAAAGCAGAACGCTTCTGGTGTGACTGGTGCTCGAAGCTTCCGTGAAGCGCTGCTTCTGAGATGCTTTATGTGTGAACCAAGCGTAAGAAATACAATGAAACTTTGTTTATGCCATATTGAATTGCATAGCATTATTATATTGAATCGCATCATATATTATTCATACTGTACGTAGCCATCTTTATTGCGTATCGTAACTAGGGTATCAACGGTTACAAGATGTTCTAAACGTGTACCCTGGACCTTCTGGCAGCGTGTAACCGGTTAACCGGATGTTGTTGTTGTTGTTGTTTTGACCCGATAAAGTTCACAGGCAGCAGATTGTTGTTTATGCGCCACGTCAGTGGGACTGGCCCTTTAAGAGAGTTACGACAGTGCTGTGAGTGGGCGTGTTAGCCTGAACGTTTGACTGTTGTCATCAGAGTTGAGCCTGCTAGAGACGTAGCGGTATGAGACTTTAGCCTGTACGACTCACAGCTGTTGTTAATAAAACGTTAAACAGCGCGTCGTGGTCCGCCCGTTCTTCAGACATAAACATTGGCGACGAGGATGATGGGACTGACCTTCTCACCGCCAGGACGCAGATTGAAAATAACGTTAGCAGCGGTAGCTAGCTTGATAGCTAACAGATAACACACGTACTGTGATAACAAGCACAACACTCACCAGGAATATTAATTGTCTCTAGCCAATCTGCTCCCACAATTGAGCCGTTCTGTCTCTGTTGTGATAGTTTCTCCATACGATTAGTTGCCTGAAAACGAGTGCCGCCCGGCACCAGCGCCGTTCTGAAGCCACCGCTGAGTTAACGCTATTTTCAATCTCCTTCCTCGCTGGGATCACCGTACTGGCAGGAACACGCTTAGTGGACACGCGCACGGTTCATTTTGGATGAGAGTCCAGAACACGGTCAAATCGTTGCCAAAACTTTCTTTAAAAGGACAGATTTTTCTAAACGGATATGATTTAATTATCCGCGTAGTCGTGTCCACGCGGTGACATCCCCTGATCGTAACGCCTCAGTGATGGAGAACGTGCTGGCCTGACTGGAAAGCAGGCAGAAATAACAGCCAACAGAGTGTGAATGGAAGTTAGTTCTGAAGTTGCATTGTGCTGATGAGTGTTGAGTCCGGCCCGGGATGGCCCGGGCCCGTGGTAGCACAGATGGCCCGGGCCCGTGGTAGCACAGATGGCCCGGGCCCGTGGTAGCACAGATGTACACAGACAGCAGGCCTGCCACGTCTCTAACAGGGCCGACTTCCGCTGCCTCCGTCCCACGCCGAGACACCCCCTGCTGGTCACTTGGCTGACCTTCCCTCGGACAGCAGATGCTGGGAGAGGTAGAGGTGCAACGCCAACTTCTGCCACCGAGCGCTCAGTCAGCAAGAAGCCGGACTGGGCAACTGTTGGAGAGTGTGTGTGTGTTGTGTTTTAACTGTTTGAGTGTGTGTGTGTGTGTGTGTGTGTGTGTGTGTGTGTGTGTGTGTGTTGTGTTTTAACTGTTGGGAGAGTGTGTGCGTTGTGTTTTAACTGTTGGAGAGTGTGTGTGTTATGTTTTAACTGTTGGAGAGTGTGTGCGTTGTGTTTTAACTGTTGGAGAGTGTGTGTGTGTGTGTGTGTGTGTGTGTGTTGTGTTTTAACTGTTGGAGAGTGTGTGTGTGTGTGTGTGTGTTAGGGATGGGCATTTTAAGCAATTTAAATACTCGAGTACTCCTATTATGAACGAGTGCTCGAGTACTCGTGCGCGGGGCGGGGGGGGGGGGGGTCTGTGTGATTACTATGGTAATGACTGAGCAGGGGTAATCTGCTGTATATGGGGCTGTTCACACATAACGTTTGCATGGAAAAAGCGCTACCTGGAGCATTTTTTGTCAGGAGAGGGACTGACTGTGAGAGCAGACAAGTTGTGAAACAAGCGAAGGCATTTCCAATACATGTCCATTGTCCAGCAATGTCAGGTTATTGTCCAGTATCATCCATTTTACTTTATGATCACTGTTACACTAAAGTAAATCCACGGATTACAAGGTCCGGTGTTCTGCCAAAAAGTGAAAACTGACCAGTGTGATTAACGTTACAGCTGCAGCTGAATAGTGATCACCATGAAGCGATTGTCTCCCAAAAAGTGATTCTTTCTCCACATTTCTTGTGACTAACGTTATGGGAAACAACAGTGTAGTCAGTAAACTAGTGCAATGTTTTGAATGAGTTTTATCGGGCGTGCACTATGAAGAAGTGTGCGTCTCCTTCGGGAGCATATCTCCAGCCACCATTTTCGGGATGAGCTGGAAAACTTCCGGTTAAAACTTTCAAAATAATGTTACTTTTTTTTTTTTATATACATTTTTTATCCCATTTTATCCCCCATTAGTGCTCATTTGATTTCTCAATCCTGGTTGCTACTCCATCCTCTGCCGATCTGGGGAGAGCCGAGACTGGCTCCATGCTTCCTCCGAGACATGGGCAGTCAGCCAGCCGCTTCTTTTCACCTGACAGAGGAAGCTTCACCGGTGGGACATAGCACGTGGGAGGATCACGCTATTCCAACCAGTTCCCCTCCCTCTGAACAGGCGCACTTAACGACCAGAGGAGGAACCACTTTAGCAACCAGGATATTGCATGTTTTGGCGAAGGGGGTTCCTATATGAAGGAACCCCCGGGAGGCACGGGGAGAACATGCAAACTCCACACAGAAAGGCCCTTTTGACGACCCCACCCGGGCGGTGGGCACTCGAGGACATGCGGACGGGCACGCATTCCTTCAGTGTTCACATCGTCCCAGGTGGGAATCGACCCCAACGACCTTCGAGCTGTAAGGCGATAGTGCTTACCACTGCACCACCGTACCTCCTAAAAAATAATGTTACTTAAACAAAAGTAAATAGCTTATTGATGCACGTTGGAGGAGAAAAGGTATTTCAACGAATGAAGCAGCAAACCTTGTATCAAAATACTCGTTGTGATGTTATATGGCGTGAAACTGGCTGTAACGCATTACTCAAAATAAATAAGGTTACAATAAGCGTTTTATTTTGAAAGCAACAAAGCGGATGACGTACTTGTACATTCTGGCTGACTTGACGCCCGGCCGTGCAGTTCATGCTGCCAGATCCACATGACGATGCGTGCGTAGATCTTCTAGACCATTTTTAAAGGGGTGGGGAGTGGGGCGAGTACCCGAACAGCAGAAACGTTACTCGACTACTGACGTTATGAACGAGTGCTCGAGTACCCGAGTACTCGCGCCCATCCCTAGTGTGTGTGTTGTGCTTTTAACTGTTGGACAGGGCTTAAAATTCACTTTGCAAACTGGGGGGGAATTCCCCCCTTATGTTCTTCAGATAGGGGGGATTTATAGATTTTGGGGGGGAATCTATCCACCTTATTTTTGGCGGCCATTTTGCCTTACGTTAACGATGGGTTCTATTTCCGGTGTAACCAATTTAGATAACCCCCCAGCCCCCGACAAAAAAAACGTCTGAGGATTTTACCCTTTTACAGTGCTGGGATAACGTAATGCATTGTGGGTAGTCGGCTACTAACTGTGGTGGCTAATGTTAGCGGCTAGCTAGCTATGTTACATGGCAGTAAAACGCCACCAAATTGATTTAACTTTTAACCATTTCGAGTAACACACATTTCGAGTTTCCATACGGACCTCCAGCGTTGGTTAGTTGTTTATAACGTGACTATATTTATAACTTTTATAACGGACTCCAGCTTCCGGTTTATAATTCGGGTCTGCAGCCAGAGTATAACAAAGGAAATGGCAAGCGGCAACAATGAGTCACGTTAAACCGGACCTTGTACCCACGATTCTTTTTTACAGTGGGGCATTCAAAAATAAGGTGGATAGACTTTG
>NC_139645.1:2345345-2350345 GCF_964638095.1 Poromitra crassiceps | reverse complement strand
GTGTGTGTGTTGTGTTTTAACTGTTGGAGAGTGTGTGTTGTGTTTTTCGCAGCGTAGGCCAGTGGGTGGCCAAACCTTTGTGGTTGTGGGCCACATACAGACAATATGAGGAGTCACGGGCCAAACAACATTGAGCACAGGCAGTTTTGGAGCAGCTCCACTGAAAGAGCAGAAAAGCCCTGTGTCATCAAAAATGCATTTTCTGTCTAAATAACTATAGACCTTACAGTAGTTTCAATGATGTGCTCACCTATTACAATGGCTAAGTCTGTATCTTTTCCATTTTCAATGATTGGTTTCTGTTCTAGAGGTTAAAGGGATAGTTCATCATGTTTTAAAGTTGAGCCCTATTTGCTACTTTTACCTACCAATGATGTTGTCTGGTAGAGCAGAGGTTCTCAAATGTTTTTCAGCCAAGGACCCCTTACAAGATAGAAAATGAAGTCTTAGACTATTTTCAATAATGAAGACTACTTAACAGCAACGCCCAATCTCGTCATATCACAGTGCACGCCCCCTTTCTTTGAGGTCGTATAACCTATTCATTGTTAGGCTCGCCCCCTTTCTCTGATGCTGTCTCCTCACCCATTCACAGTTTACCACACATGTGGCAATAACCAATCAGCCCAAGGTATTCCTCTCCAGCTGATCCCAATCACCTAATCAGCATAGTATATCAGGGTCCATGTTTACTCTGTTTGCTATGTGCTGTGTATGTGTCATTCTCAGTTGCTGATCATCATCGCTGAAGCAGTTGTTTTGCCCCACCTCCTCCCCTGACACCACCATCGGTCATGACTCCTGATAGAAGAATTCCCTATGGGGGATTTCCTATCCTATTCTTCACTGACGACGCCCTCTCATCATCTCAGGAGAGCGTCATCATATCATGGAGTCATACGCCAAAATTAATGTTGTATCATTAAAGCTTGTTATACTTTCTACTAGTCTCTCATTATTGAAATATACCGGGGACCCCCTCATTCTGATTTGTGATTTTGGGCTAAGCTTAATTGTTTCCACGGTAACGTGCTCGACTTTTAATTTGATAGGTTTGTTATTAGAATGTAATCCATGAACCATTTTAGATTTAAAGCATAAACTATTTTCGTTGAACTATGAAGATTTTGCAAAAAAATATATATACATTTTTTTTTTTACATTACATTTACATTTCGTCATTTAGCAGACGCTTTTTTTTGTCCAAAGCGACTTACAATATCACAATTTGTCAACAGTACAGAAAACCACTATGCAACACAATCAATGACAGCCAAGATATTTTGATAGACTAGCACCATGTAGGAAGTAGTTTGAGAAGGGATAAGTAACATGTAGCTTTTTTTTTTTTTTTTTTTTTTTTTTTTTTTTTAAATGAAAACTTTTCGCGGACCCCCTGGCAAAGTGCCACGGACCCCTGGGGGTCCGCGGACCCCCATTTGAGAACCACTGTGGTAGAGTTCTGTCTCAGCAGACTCCATCCTGTTCCTCATAGTAGCTGTGGAAAGTTGGGGAGGAAAAAATGAATGTACGGTCAATGGGTTCCTGCTCCTGTATGTACGAGCTGACTGAAGCTCACTGACATGGACTTTGTGTGCACTGTGGACCACATTTTAATGAGCCTAGAAAACCTCCGGTACGGTTGTGCGTCCTCGGCTGTGGCGATGACGCGGTGTAGCAGAACAGCTGCGCCGCCTGTGACTGACACACATCAGGAAACACACTACAGCCAAACAGAGGAACAAAACAAACATGGAGGCATATCGGGTTGAAAACAGGAACGATTGTGGAGTTTAGCTTTGTGGACATTTTGCACAACACATGTCAGCAGCACGCCTCATAGTAAACGTTCTTCTAGGTTTATAAACCTGTGACAACAACAACACCGGTGATACCGGAGCTCCTCATCTGTCCTGATGGTCGGGATTTTCATTTGAACTGCTCTCAGTGCAAGTGTGGATACTATTATAATATTATAATAATAGTGTGGATACTATTCGCCACAAAATGTTAATTTATTCAGCTTGGCTCATCACATTAGTCGGGTTTCCCTCCACCTGTTTTGATGTGAAATTTCAATTTTGCGCATAGAAAAACTGAGTGGAAACGCTGCCTAATTCGCAAAAACCTCCAAATATTGCAAAAAAGTTTTCACGCTTGAGGGAGGCGGAAAAGTCGGGTGTATCGATAAAAGGAAAATGCAAAACGTGCGGTGGAAACAGATTAAGCGATATTCTGTTGTCTCTCCATTGAAAAACCAGGCAATTTGTCTTGATCACTGCAAAACATGACATGCCGTGTAGCCTACACACAATAGGGCTACGCACGGTAAATCATGGTAAATACGCAGCACAATACCTGCCATGGTAAACAGAAGAAGACTGAGATATTAACTTTAAGGCGACTCACTTCTAGAATTGAATGAAATTGTATTCACTTACTATCTGCTCCGTGGATTATAACGTTATGCTTGCAGAGTTGCACCTGGTAATCCAGAAATGGTGTTATGTTACCTTTGTCTACTTGTAGATCATCAAGAAACTTTAAATGAATAACGTTAGATGTGTTTAACAGAGCTGTATATCGGGTCTAGCAGCTGATCAGCAGCTCAGACAGCCTCAAACACGAGGTGATTGACAGCTCTATAATTAGCAAAATAGCAGTGGATGGAAACGCGCATTATTTTGCATTTTCCTTTGCCGACTTTCTGAAAATTCGCTTAAAAGTTGCGATACATTTGGATGGAAACCCAGCTATTGTAACGTAACGTTAGCCGAGTTCCCCCTGCTCTCTCGGCTGCTCTCTCGCTGTGCATCTGTCACCGCTACTATTTCATAACGTTATAAATAAATGAGTTGACTGAATTCACTCGTAACGTTACTCACACTGGGGTTGAAATGAGGAAAGAATGTGTACGTTAGTTTTCTTCTTTCCATGTTTACAACACAAGCTGGCAGCTCCGCCTCTCGCTGTCTGTGGCTGCTGCCTCCTGCTGGGCATTTGAAGGCAAGGTGCGTTTGGTTTGTGGCACGGTGGTGGTGTGGAGTAAGTTCTCTGTGTTGAGCACAGTGTTGGAGCCGGCGCAGACAGGAAACTAGAGAGGCTGTCTCACAAAGCTACAGCTCACCTCAGCTGGCTGTGCATGTGTGGAGAGAGAGAGAGAGAGAGAAGGAGGGGGAAGCATTCGAACATTCATTTAGATGTTGATTGTTACCATGGCAACAATTGAAGCTTTGACATTTTTTGGGGGGGGGAAGTCAGCCCTTAAGACGTTAAGATGGAGATAATTTCACCAAAATTCATTATGGTCAATGTATCTAATTGGTTTATGATGTACCAAAAAAAAATCTAAATTTCATGTCAGGCCACGTAAGAACAGGGAAGGGGCCACAGTTGGCACATAGTTTGGCCACCCCTGAGACGAGACAGTCTCTGCAAGAAAAGAACAACAGGACAAGCAGCGTTGCCAGGTGTACGATAATTATCCTATTTGTACGATCATTTCCCCCTCTGTACGATGTACGATCAATAATGCCAAAATTCCCATAATGTACGATCATTTGATGATGTTGTGACACCTAGTTGTAATGAATATACTAATATGGATCCTATGTCTGTTTAAATACATGTCTTCTGACAACGTCTTTGCAGCCTTCATGTCCCAGAGGACAAAGTCATTTTACTTCCTACCAGTGATAGAGTGCTGGAATTTCCTACTCAAGTAGAAGTATTATTATTTTGCTGTTCATTTAACTCAGTGGAAGTACTTACTGGTGTCAAATGTACTTTAAAAGTAAAAACCACCTCATTTAAAATGGAAAGTTGAACGTTGTGTTGTGATTTAAAAAATGACGATGAGATTTAAATCATCATCCTCATGGTCATCAGTGGGCGGGCAGTGTTAGTGGGCTGTCTGTTGATGATGTAACGATTTGTGACATCATCAGTGATGTCATAAGTCGGTGAATTGTGATGTCATCAGTGATGTCACTCTGTGATGTCATAAATCCTTCCTGGCTGAGGCTATATAGTGGTGGAAGCCTCAGCTACGATAATTGGTTGAACGTGATCTAGGTAACCGCTCCATCAGTGTGAAACAGGAAGTACAGTATCGTGTGTGTGTGTGTGTTCCCAGGTAACATCTCCATCAGTGTGAAACAGGAAGTGAGCAGCCATGGGTCAGAGAGCTGTGCTTCAGCTCAGTGAACTGCTGCTGCTGCTGCTGCTGCTGCTGAGTGCCTCACACACACTGCTGGCAGGCAGCTTCCCCGAGGACAACACACCCCTCGACGTGGTCGACGCACACTGTGAGTAGTACACACACACACACACACACACACACACACACACTCACACACAGCCAACAAATCAGCTCAGCAGAGAACAGCGATGATAGCGATTACATGTGTGCAAATTCATTTGAAAAGCCAACGATTTCAGTGTAAACCTCTTAATTGTTAATTCACTTCGAGGCTTATCTTGTTATGCGTATGATAAGTAGAAAAGAAAAGTCTCGGCGGTCTCCTCCTTCTAGTCCTGTCAGCAAGCCTAGTATGGTAACATCCATGTCTAGTCCCGTCAGCAAGCCTAGTATGGTAACATCCATGTCTAGTCCTGTCAGCAAGCCTAGCATGGTAACATCCATGTCTAGTCCTGTCAGCAAGCCTAGTATGGTAACATCCATGTCTAGTCCTGTCAGCAAGCCTAGCATGGTAACATCCATGTCTAGTCCTGTCAGCAAGCCTAGCATGGTAACATCCATGTCTAGTCCCGTCAGCAAGCCTAGTATGGTAACATCCATGTCTAGTCCCGTCAGCAAGCCTAGTATGGTAACATCCATGTCTAGTCCTGTCAGCAAGCCTAGCATGGTAACATCCATGTCTAGTCCCGTCAGCAAGCCTAGTATGGTAACATCCATGTCTAGTCCTGTCAGCAAGCCTAGCATGGTAACATCCATGTCTAGTCCTGTCAGCAAGCCTAGCATGGTAACATCCATGTCT
>NC_139645.1:2332845-2340345 GCF_964638095.1 Poromitra crassiceps | reverse complement strand
TCTGATTTCACTCTGTGTTAACCCTGTAGTAACCAGTTTGATTTCACTCTGTGTTAACCCTGTAGTAACCAGTTTGATTTCACTCTGTGTTAACCCTGCAGTAGCCAGTTTGATTTCACTCTGCGTTAACAGACAAACGTGTACTTTTGTGACCGCGCGGACATGTCCGGTGGAGGCTGCGCATTTTCTCCTCTCCGATTTTCCCGCGTCACGTTGCGCCTCCCCTGAAGTTGCCTCGCGCCCCCCCCCCCCAGGAGAGGCGTGCCTTACACTTTGAAAACCGCTGCTATAAGCTAACGCTGGGTTGTGCTGTGCTGCTGGCGTCACTGAGCCGTGTGTCTGTGTTGTGTTTGCCTACAGAGGGCGTCACTGAGCCGTGTGTGTGTGTGTGTTTGTTGTGTTTGCCCACAGAGACCAGGTGTACCTAGTGACTCTGAGAGAATCCTACAGGAATGAGATCATTCCTTACCGGGTAAGATTCTGGCCAGGAGCGGCTCCCTCAACCCACAAACACTAAAACGTCTCCATAGAAAACACCCAGCCATTCATCACATGCTAGACAGCTTGTAAAATGAGAGTGGGAGTGTGTGTGTGTGTGCGTGCGTGTGCTTGTGTGTGTGTGCGTGCGTGTGCTTGTGTCGTTGTGTGCGTGCGTGCGTGTGCGTGTGTGTGTGTATGTGTGTGTGCGTGTATGTGTGTAGCGCTTGTGCCTAACGCTACGTGTTGCTATTTACAGAAGCTAACATGGCGATCGGGACAAGAGGACAGGGAGAAGTGTGCCGTGAAGGGAAAGCACAGAGTGAGTATCTCCTCTATGTCCTCCTGTCTGTCCCTCATCAACACATCTCCTCTATGTCCTCCTGTCTGTCCCTCATCAACACATCTCCTCTATGTCCTCCTGTCTGTCCCTCATCAACACATCTCCTCTGTGTCCTCCTGTCTGTCCCTCATCAACACATCTCCTCTATGTCCTCCTGTCTGTCCCTCATCAACACATCTCCTCTGTGTCCTCCTGTCTGTCCCTCATCAACACATCTCCTCTATGTCCTCCTGTCTGTCCCTCATCAACACATCTCCTCTGTGTCCTCCTGTCTGTCCCTCATCAACACATCTCCTCTATGTCCTCCTGTCTGTCCCTCATCAACACATCTCCTCTGTGTCCTCCTGTCTGTCCCTCATCAACACATCTCCTCTATGTCCTCCTGTCTGTCCCTCATCAACACATCTCCTCTATGTCCTCCTGTCTGTCCCTCATCAACACATCTCCTCTGTGTCCTCCTGTCTGTCCCTCATCAACACATCTCCTCTGTGTCCTCCTGTCTGTCCCTCATCAACACATCTCCTCTGTGTCCTCCTGTCTGTCCCTCATCAACACATCTCCTCTATGTCCTCCTGTCTGCCCCTCATCAACACATCTCCTCTGTGTCCTCCTGTCTGTCCCTCATCAACACATCTCCTCTGTGTCCTCCTGTCTGTCCCTCATCAACACATCTCCTCTGTGTCCTCCTGTCTGTCCCTCATCAACACATCTCCTCTGTGTCCTCCTGTCTGTCTCTCATCAACACATCTCTGTGTCCTCCTGTCTGTCCCTCATCAACACATCTCTGTGTCCTCCTGTCTGTCCCTCATCAACACATCTCCTCTGTGTCCTCCTGTCTGTCCCTCATCAACACATCTCCTCTGTGTCCTCCTGTCTGTCCCTCATCAACACATCTCCTCTGTGTCCTCCTGTCTGTCCCTCATCAACACATCTCCTCTGTGTCCTCCTGTCTGTCCCTCATCAACACATCTCCTCTGTGTCCTCCTGTCTGTCCCTCATCAACACATCTCCTCTATGTCCTCCTGTCTGTCTCTCATCAACACATCTCTGTGTCCTCCTGTCTGTCCCTCATCAACACATCTCTGTGTCCTCCTGTCTGTCCCTCATCAACACATCTCTGTGTCCTCCTGTCTGTCCCTCATCAACACATCTCCTCTGTGTCCTCCTGTCTGTCCCTCATCAACACATCTCCTCTCAGTCCTCTGTGTCCTCCTGTCTGTCCCTCATCAACACATCTCCTCTATGTCCTCCTGTCTGTCCCTCATCAACACATCTCCTCTGTGTCCTCCTGTCTGTCCCTCATCAACACATCTCCTCTGTGTCCTCCTGTCTGTCCCTCATCAACACATCTCCTCTGTGTCCTCCTGTCTGTCCCTCATCAACACATCTCCTCTGTGTCCTCCTGTCTGTCCCTCATCAACACATCTCCTCTGTGTCCTCCTGTCTGTCCCTCATCAACACATCTCCTCTGTGTCCTCCTGTCTGTCCCTCATCAACACATCTCTGTGTCCTCCTGTCTGTCCCTCATCAACACATCTCTGTGTCCTCCTGTCTGTCCCTCATCAACACATCTCCTTTGTGTCCTCCTGTCTGTCCCTCATCAACACATCTCCTCTATGTCCTCCTGTCTGTCCCTCATCAACACATCTCTGTGTCCTCCTGTCTGTCCCTCATCAACACATCTCCTCTATGTCCTCCTGTCTGTCCCTCATCAACACATCTCCTCTGTGTCCTCCTGTCTGTCCCTCATCAACACATCTCCTCTATGTCCTCCTGTCTGTCCCTCATCAACACATCTCCTCTGTGTCCTCCTGTCTGTCCCTCATCAACACATCTCCTCTATGTCCTCCTGTCTGTCCCTCATCAACACATCTCCTCTATGTCCTCCTGCCTGTCCCTCATCAACACATCTCCTCTGTGTCCTCCTGTCTGTCCCTCATCAACACATCTCCTCTATGTCCTCCTGTCTGTCTCTCATCAACACATCTCCTCTGTGTCCTCCTGCCTGTCCCTCATCAACACATCTCCTCTATGTCTTCCTGTCTGTCCCTCATCAACACATCTCTGTGTCCTCCTGTCTGTCCCTCATCAACACATCTCCTCTGTGTCCTCCTGTCTGTCTCTCATCAACACATCTCCTCTGTGTCCTCCTGTCTGTCCCTCATCAACACATCTCCTCTGTGTCCTCCTGTCTGTCCCTCATCAACACATCTCCTCTGTGTCCTCCTGTCTGTCTCTCATCAACACATCTCCTCTATGTCCTCCTGTCTGTCCCTCATCAACACATCTCTATGTCCTCCTGCCTGTCTGTTTTCAGGACGAGTGCCACAACTTCATCAAGGTGCTGGTTCCCCGAAACGACGACCTGGTCTTCATCTGCGGCACCAACGGCTTCAACCCCATGTGCAGATACTACAGGGTACAACTCACACTGTGACTATTATGTCCTTATAGGTGCTTTGTTTATTTAAATCGCTTTCTAAATGACCGGACTAGTTTCACTCATTTGCATGTGTGTTTGTATGTGTGTGTTTGTATGTGTGTGTGTGTGTGTGTGTGTTTGTGTAATGTTTCCCCAATTTCCATAGAGAGCCAAAGTGGAACATCACTTCCTGCTTCAGCACTGTACCATAGACATTTCGTAAAAACGTTTTACTTGGTCAAACCAAACGATTCAGATATATTTAGAAACAGGAGAGGCTGCATTACATTTCACTCGGACCAAAACGTTAAAAAAAATGCGGGGTTAAATGTTCTATGGTCTCTCCCGATTCAAAATGTATCTGAACCGTTTGGTTTGAACAAGTCAAACTATTTTTTATAAGCATTTTACGAAATGTCTATGGGAAAATAAATTGCGGCGGAAAATCTGTGGTACAGTGCTGAAGCAGGAAGTGACGTTCACTTTGCCTCTCTACATGACCTCTGACCTCTCTTAACGTGGGTGTTTTGCTGCGTTCCTTTCAGCTGGATAACCTGGAGTTTGATGGGGAGGAGATTACCGGATTGGCACGGTGTCCGTTTGACGCCAAGCAAACCAACGTGGCCCTTTTCGCTGGTAAGATGGTCAAATGCACACACACACACGCACGCACGCACACACACACACGCATGCACACGCACACACACACACACACACACACACATGCACACGCACACACACACACGCATGCACACGCACACACACACACACGCATGCACACGCACACACACACACGCATGCACACGCACACACACACACACACACACACACACACACGCACGCACGCACACACACACACACACACGCACACACGCACACACTGCTTACGACCCCATCTCCTCAATTAAGCCAATAAAGCCCTCCGCTGAGTAGCGGTGTAGCGGAGTTTGTGGTGACCGTGTGCTTCCTCCTCTGCTTCCAGACGGGAAGCTGTACTCCGCCACGGTAGCAGACTTCCAGGCCAGCGACGCTGTCATCTATCGCAGCATGGGTGATGGATCGGCCCTGAGGACCATCAAATATGACTCCAAATGGCTGAAAGGTAAACAAATGACTCTCCCTCTCCCTCCCGTCCTGGAGACACGTCCACTCACTACACGCCCATAGAGACACTGTGGGGCGCGTCATCATTCAGAAACCACGCCCAAAACGGGGGGGAAACAAAAACTCCCCCACCAATCCTGGCGTTCTCCTATGTCGCGTGTTGCACACAAAGATCATATATACGGAAGATGAACACTCCAACTTCCTTCCTTGACAGCTAGATCCACATTTTTCTTCACACCAATTCTCAATGGCTTCCTTGTTTTGCTCGGGAGTACAAAAAAACTTTTAACTGCCGATTTTTTACATTTGTTGTCTGCGCAGCCCCACCACACAACAGCTTTTAGCTATGTTTAATTCAAGGGAAATGACGCTGTTGTATGGAAGTGAATGGTGAGCTTTCGCCCCGTGTTGGGCGTGGCCTACGTCATGCAGTGTCTCTATGGTGCCTGTGCACGGCTCATGTATGTGGCCGTCGTCGGAGATGTTTTTGGAGTGATGGAGCTCTCTGCTGCTCCTCGCTGGCCAAGCTCATGGGAATATGGCCTCTGTGTTCTCTCTCCCTGGCAATCTAGGTCACTCGCCCAGTCACACAGCCATGTACAAATCCCTGAAATATTCAGCATGCACTGTGGTCATGACGATGCAAAAATACTCTTCAACTTTCTCTCTCTCTCCCTCCCTGTGTCTCTCTCCCCCTCCCTGTCTCTCTCCCTCCCTGTGTCTCTCTCTCCCTGTGTGTCTCTCTCTCTCCCCCTGTGTCTCTCTCTCGCTCAGAACCTCATTTCCTGCATGCCGCGGAGTACGGGAATTATGTGTACTTCTTCTACCGAGAAATCGCAGTGGAGCACAACAATCTGGGCAAGGTAAGACGGGTCCACCTGCTGTTTGGAACGCGCCATTACGTATTCCACACGCGTACGCGCCTCGAATGCATTAGCGTATTCCACACACGTACGCGCTCCTCCAAAGAAAGAACCTGCATCTCTCCCTGGGTACTTGCAACTTTAGCACCGAGGTCCCCAATGGTAATAGGATCCAACCAGACGACTTCTGTAAAGCACATTAAACCACTGTCAGGTCCCTCAGGTCCACTGACAAAGGCCTGTTAGCCAGTCCACATTCTCCACTAACGCAAGCTGCAGACAGCGACGGGGCCTTTTCGACAGCAGCTCCAAAACTGTGGAATAGTCTCCCTGCAAAAAGTCCATCTGCTGATTCAGTTGACACTTTTGAAATAGTCTTAGAATTTTAGAACTTTACTCACTAACTTTTTGTTCCGTTTGATCACGTATGTATGTATGTATGTATGTATGTATGTATGTATGTATGTATGTATGACTGTGTGGAGCCCTGCACATGCCATTTGTATTCTACTTTTGTTTATATTCTCTGCATTTTTACTTTTGCTTACCAATCTCTGTAAAGCACTTTGCTCCAAACGTGTTTAGTTTTTCACAGCGCCATATAAATCAACTTGATGTTGAACATTAGAATACATGAGAAAACCCCAACGTGTTTACTTTGACTGGTGTAAAGTTGACTCGGCACATCGTTCTGTGTCTGGGGCCAACATCACATTTGACCATGATGCGTCATCCAGAGAAGATCTGCTGCAGCCAAGATCCAGTCAGCCAGCATCCTCCATCCAGAGAAGATCTGATCAATATTTCAGCTGTACTAATGCTGGGGGTTGACACCTGGCCTCTGATGGAGGTTTGCACCCGTGAATTATTAAACGGGTCTTAGCAGACTGCTTCACGCGCTTCGTTTAGAGCCAAACGCCTATGTAACATGTGCAATCTAACACGCGTGGAATCTAACACGCGTGGCATGGCGCCGAATCAAGCCGGGCGTGTTCCGTTTCCTCTTTTTTTACGTTTGCTCCAATCAGGGTGTACAAACTCAAAGTACAAAGTTTGAAGATGAGAGTGTCTACTAGCGTGTGTATGTTTTACGTCATGTGTGCTGAGTTGCTACAGGATGGAGAGATGTATTATTCACCATGTTGGAAGTGTTTTCGTGACGTTCACTCCACTGCCTCGTTCTTCTTCCTGTTCTTCTGCACCCCCCCGCGCTCCTCTCCTCACAGGTGGTGTATTCTCGCGTGGCGCGCATCTGTAAGAACGACGTCGGCGGCTCTCAGCGCGTGCTGGAGAAGCACTGGACGTCGTTCGTGAAGGCCAGGCTGAACTGCTCGGTGCCGGGGGAGTCCTTCTTCTACTTTGACGTGCTGCAGTCCATCACGGACATCATCGACATCAACGGCGTCCCCTCTGTGGTCGGCGTGTTCACCACGCAGATGAACAGGTGAGCCGTGACACCTGTCGGTTTAAAGAGAACCAATCCCGCAGATGGAAGATGCAAAATGTAGGTTAGACGTCAAGCATTGAGGTCAGATGTAAACGTTGCATTGTGGTGGTCTCTTTTCTCCACAGTATCCCAGGCTCTGCAGTGTGCGCCTTCTCCATGGCCGACATAGAGAAAGTGTTCGGCGGCCGGTTCAAGCAGCAGAAGACCTCCGACTCTGTGTGGACCCCGTTCCCAGAGGAGGAGCTGCCGAAGCCCCGGTAAGGATTTCACTTTTGCGTTGCTATCTCTTCCGTCCGGAAATGTCCAAGACTGCACCGTGTAACTTCGATACTCTGTCCCCGGAGCATGTCAAGTTGCCTCGATGTACAGCAACTCTTATTTCCTGCTGCAGCTCCTTCATATTAAAAGATTTCGTCTGCCAAACTAACGGGGCGCTTTTATTGTGAAGAACGTATAGGAAGTGAAATGTGTTTATCACTCGCTGGCTTGATTAGCGGCACGATTACCGACTTGTTTCAATGAAATAAGTCAACACAACAAGATTTGGGGATATTTGGAGCGAATCAGTTATAAACACTGCAGAAAGTTTCGCAAAGTAGAGAGTACAAGCAGAAACGTTAAAATAAGGCTGATATCTGAACGTACAACGTACTGTATTTACCATTTCTGCCAGCAGAGGCTGCTGTTGCTGCTGCTCAGCAGATTACAGACATGTGACTTTAAAATGTCATCCCCCCCTCCGTAAACTGCCATATTTGCTTCCTTGATTTGATGCATTTCCTGTTTCCTGATGCTGGGATAGGATCATTCTAAACCAATGAAGTTAATTTATTCAATGGGA
>NC_139645.1:2310345-2327845 GCF_964638095.1 Poromitra crassiceps | reverse complement strand
CTCTCTCTCTCTCAGGACTGGATATGAGCAGGACGTGGAGTTTGGAAACACTGCCCATCTGGGAGACTGTCACGGTAAGGCTCGTCTCCATCATGTCATCACACACACACACACACACACACACACACACACACACACACACACACATACAACACACACACAACACACAGACACACAAAGACATACACACACGAAACACAAACCCATCTCCACACACACACACACACACCATGAGCCTGTAACACACCTGTAACACACACCAGTAACCAGTCACTCCAGTAACGTGTCCCTACATGAGTCTGTGTGCAGTATTAACACACACATCTACATACGCTACATGGCCACCTGTAACTAATGCAGCAACATGGACATGCACACGTAACGGGGGCATGTTCAGCTGGTGCAAACGAGAGAGGTCTTATGATGATCCGACGACCAGACAAAGTGTCCTGCACGGACTTTTAGTTTCCCTCCGTTTGTACCGGCCGAACATGGCCCGAGCTGAACCTCAGTATCGATCAGAACCAGAGGGAACTCCAGACCACGCCAGCCTTACAGAGCTGGAGAGACGGACACGGCTAGCGAGTGCTTTATCGTTAAGCTAATTAAAACTGCACTCTTAGTTTGTGTCTTAGCTTCTTCTTTTGACTTCCTGAATTCCATTATACTGATTTCTTGTCCTTTGAATTCTTTTAGCGTTTTTGGCTACTACCTCAGCGCCAGATTACAAAACATTTGGCGACCCTACCTCTGGTTAGTTTGATCTTTTACTCAAATGGTTTCTTTATCCTTAAGTTCAGCATCTCCACAACCTCCCTGTCTCTCTGTCACTACTGCCACCGCTCGCATCACCTCGTCTTCCGTCAAACCAAACTCCTCCTCGACACTTTGTCACCTGCATCATCGTCATCATCATCATCATCATCATCGCTCACCGGCCGCAGCTCCACCTGAGGCCACCTCGGCGCTCTCTCTCTCTCTCTCTCTCTCTCTCTCTCTCTCTCTCTCTCTCTCACTCTCAGTACACAGATTCACTTCCTGTTTGTCACTCGTGACTTCCTGCTCCCCCTCCTTCCTCTTCCTCTTGCATGCCCCGCCCCCCCATCTCCGCATCTTCTGGCATCGTTACTGTTGTGTACCGACTCCTCTTTCAAGATCTGCTCCGCCCCCCCCCCCCCCCCCTCCTTCCAAATTGTCTGAGCAAAAAATACAATTTCCTTGCATTGATCTCTGAATATCAAATTCTCGCTAAATTGTTGATCACTTTTTGATGTCTAAGCAACATTCATGAAATACCTATTTTCTTTCCAGACACTAACCGCAAAAAAAAAAAAAAAAAAATACCCCCCCCACCCCCCCATGCCTACTAACTGGGATGATACGTGTTGCTTTACCCCCACATGTCGTCTGCACCGTTTGTTAACAATTTGTTTGTCACCACAGACATGGAGTTATCATCATCATCAGCACCAGTCACTGCTGGCCAGCCCAGTGGGCCCGCCATACACCCCCCAGTACTCACCCCCACCACTCAGAGGCCCGGCTCTGGGCCCGATCCAGAGCTGTACGGCTCAGGCTCTGTGCAGCAGGATGAGCCAGACACCTCCCGTTCTTTAGACTCTCTCCCAGGTGGCCAAGAGGGTAAGGGCCCCACGGGGAGGAGGCAGCCAGCGCACTGCATGGAGCCCAATCAGATAGCTGCCAGCCACGCCTCTCACTATGCCACACACACACACACACACAACACGCACTACACATTCTGTAGACACGTGCACACACACACACACACACAACACGCACACGTGCTAACACACGTGCACACACACACACACACACGTACGCACGCACACGTGCTAACACACGTGCACACACACGTACGCACGCACACGTGCAAACACAATGGCAGCTATTTAGGGTTTCCATCAGATAACATGGCAGACTTTCATTTCCTTTCTCTTACTTTTTTCCAAGAAGAATTTTCTTTCGCAATTTATGTTCCTGTGCATCTTATACTTTCATATTAACATTTTTCTTTTTCTTTTACATGGTGAAAATATCTTTCTTTATTTCTTAATTTCTAATCATTAAAACCCTCCGCGTAGTATTCTTGTATTCTTTCTTTGGCTTCTTTTCGTTGGCCCTAGCGTTTGTCTCTGCCAGTCTAGATCTTGTAACCTTGGCTTTGGTTTAACCCGTTCACTCACCCCCCCCGGGTGGTGGTAGATCATTGGCTGGCCCTGCTCGACAGTGACTGCACTCTGGATGACTAACTCTTCCAAATGTCTGTGGTTACTAACAAACCTCCGGCCCGAGCTGCAGGTGTCTGAACACCTGGAAGGTCCACGTCGTGCCTTTCCTCCAGCCAGCTTCCTTCTTCCTGGTTGATCTCCTTTGGGAAATGGTTTGCTTCTCCGTCCCACATAGGGTTAAATGCACTCCTATAACCCCCGTTACTGGTTAGATGATGCATGAACATAGCTTCTAATGGAAAATGGAACAAGGCAACACTTCTCTGGCCTCTGGCTTCCCTTCTCAACTAACCTAGCACTACTTCTCATAGATGGTGAACTGGATGTGGGTACCTAACAGCTTCTGCCAATTTTCACCATGTTTCTTCTTCATCTGGGCTTAGATGAATAAGAATCTTCTCAGTTGCATTATGGATTTTTGGATTTGGTTGACTGACAGGCTTACCGTCTGGGGTGGGGTGGGGGTAAAGGCAGAAACTCATGCATGGTTGAGTTCACACGCAAACACCTTCTGCTGTGGGGTGGGTGGAGGACGTGCTACACGGAGCACTCTGCGTGCATCAGGTGGGTTTAACCTGATCGCCCCGTTCTGTTGTAGGCGTGTGGGAGATCCAGGCGGGCGAGGCCAACCAGATGGTCCACATGAACATCCTCATCACCTGCGTGTTCGCCGCGTTCCTCCTGGGCGCTCTCCTGGCCGGCCTGGTGGTCTTCTGCTACCGAGACTCCTTCCTGCACCGCAAGCCACGGCACGTCCGCAAGGACGCGGAGTCGGCCCCGTCCTGCTCGGACTCCACCGGGAGCTTCGCCAAGCTCAACGGCCTCTTCGACAGCCCCGTGAAGGTACCCGCCGCCAGAGCAGCTCCTCATGCTCGTCATCACTGGTGATCCGGAGCGGAATGTGAAAGTTTGAATTTTAATTTATTTATTTTTATTCTCATGTTTCATAGGAGTACCAGCCCGACATGGACTCGCCCAAGCTGTACACCAACCTGCTGAGCAACGGCAAGGACTTGAACTCGCCCAACGGAGACACCAAGACCATGATCCTGCGCGACGGCTGTCAGCCCCCGGAGCTGGCGGCGCTGCCCACGCCCGAGAGCACCCCCGTGCTGCAGCAGAAGGGACTGCAGCCCATCAAGAACCAGTGGGAGAGGGGTCACGCCAAGGTCGGCGGCCCCCGCAAAGAGTCCAACGCCACCGCCGCCAAGAGCCCGCAGTATCTCCCCTCCTCGCCGCCTCCTCCTCACTCCACCGCCGCGAACCACAACCCTCACCTCGCCCTGGGACACTCCCACATCCCCAGCGCCGTGGTCCTGCCCAACGCCACGCACGACCACGCTCACCTCGACATGATGGCGGGAGAGGACACGCTGCCACGTTCCTCGGAGAAGAAACTGAAGAACACGGACTCTAAGGGAGGAGGTAGGAAGGACCAAAAGAGGTGCGTGGACGCCCGGAACACCTTGAACGACCTTCTGAAACACCTCAACGACTCCGGGGGCAACGTAGGCAACAAGGCCATCCTCCAGGAGGGCTCGGGGCCGCGCTCGAGGCAGCACCTCATGCTGGAGCCCATGGAGGCCCTGACGGAGATGCCCCCCAAGGTGCCCAGCCGAGAGGCCTCCCTGTACTCGCCCTCGTCCTCGCTGCCCCGGCACAGCCCCACCAAGCGGGTGGACGTGCCCATGCCCAGCTCGCCCGGCTCGCCCACGTGCAGCCTGAGCATGGGGGGCACCCTGGAGAGGCAGCGGGCAGGGGGGTACCACCTCCACCGGAGCGCCTCCCAACGGCACTCGCTCTCCACCTCGCCCAACGGGGTGAGCATGGGGGTGTCTGTGTCTCGCCAGCACAGCATGAACAGAGGCGGGGGCTACATGCCCCCCACGCCCCCCTCCAGACTGGACTCCCACGGCGGAGCGATGGGGGCGGGGCTGCACTCGCCCCACCCGCCCTCGGTGTCCCGACAGAGCAGCTACAGCGGGTACAGTGGAGGGTACGGCTCGCTCCCGCGCACGAGCCTCAAACGGACCCCGTCGTTAAAGCCCGACGTGCCGCCCAAACCCAACGGCTTCTCACCACAGACTTCACAACAGATGAGAGTGGTCAATAAGTACAGCTACTAAAAACACTTGTTGTGAGTGAGCTCTCGGACTGGACTGCTGGAGTTTGGAGCCCTGCGGCCTGTAGGGGGCAGTGTGTCGAGGTGCGTTTCCTCCTTTGGATGACCTGCACATTCACTCACACTAAAAAGGGAATATCACACATGTGGCCAAAGATACTCCTCCTTGGGGCTCGTTCTCCATCTCCCTCCCCCTAGTGGACAGTAGGGAATCTGCTGCCCCGCCCCACCCACTGTGTCTGGGCTTGTGTGTAGCCTGTTTCCCGGGTCGGGTGCGAGGCTTTACGACGCCGGCCAGGGCCCATTTACGCAGTCTGTGTGTGTGTGTGTGTGTGTGTGTGTGTGTGTGTGTGTGGTACCAGGTCCAACCCAGTGGAATACTTGAAGAATGGCTCTCATTTGTCACTGCCTTTGAGCACTGTCTTCCCACTAATGTGAACTGAGCCCGAGAGGAGAGAAACGCCCGTGTCAGTAAGACGGCCTGGGAGGAGAGGAGAGGAGGGGAGGGGGAGAGAGGAGAGGAGAGCAGGGGAGAGGAGAGGAGAGGAGAGGAGAGGAGAGGAGAGGAGAGGAGAGGAGAGGAGAGGAGAGGAGAGGAGAGGAGAAGAGACTCAAATCATAGTATGCATGTTGCTTGAGATACGCGTGACCACGGACAGCTGGATCTGGCAGGATGCTAACAGGGGAACCGTTCAGAGTGTAACTGAGGGTGTGTGTGTGTGTGTGTGCTGGTGCACACATTTTAGGCCCTGCTGGTACCTGGTAATCAAGAGTAGGTGCCACATGGCGCCATATGATGCACCTTAGGACCTGTCTAAGACCTAAGTCACTGTCGGCCATTTTCCACATCATCAAGAGCCCGTCTAAACCTAGCCTATCTAAACCTAGCCTATCTAAACCTAGCCCGTCTAAACCTAGCCTATCTAAACCTAGCCTATCTAAACCTAGCCCGTCTAAACCTAGCCCGTCTAAACCTAGCCTATCTAAACCTAGCCCGTCTAAACCTAGCCTGTCTAAACCTAGCCCATCTAAACCTAGCCCGTCTAAACCTAGCCCGTCTAAACCTAGCCTGTCTAAACCTAGCCCGTCTAAACCTAGCCTATCTAAACCTAGCCCGTCTAAACCTAGCCCGTCTAAACCTAGCCTATCTAAACCTAGCCTATCTAAACCTAGCCCGTCTAAACCTAGCCCGTCTAAACCTAGCCCGTCTAAACCTAGCCTATCTAAACCTAGCCCGTCTAAACCTAGCCCGTCTAAACCTAGCCTATCTAAACCTAGCCCGTCTAAACCTAGCCCGTCTAAACCTAGCCCGTCTAAACCTAGCCTATCTAAACCTAGCCCGTCTAAACCTAGCCCGTCTAAACCTAGCCCGTCTAAACCTAGCCTATCTAAACCTAGCCTATCTAAACCTAGCCCGTCTAAACCTAGCCCGTCTAAACCTAGCCCGTCTAAACCTAGCCTATCTAAACCTAGCCTATCTAAACCTAGCCCGTCTAAACCTAGCCCGTCTAAACCTAGCCTATCTAAACCTAGCCTATCTAAACCTAGCCCGTCTAAACCTAGCCCGTCTAAACCTAGCCCGTCTAAACCTAGCCTATCTAAACCTAGCCTATCTAAACCTAGCCCGTCTAAACCTAGCCCGTCTAAACCTAGCCCGTCTAAACCTAGCCTATCTAAACCTAGCCTACGCCACATTTCTCTGTGTGTTCACTCGAGTGTGTTTTGCTAACGGGGTGAGGTTAGGTTGTGTCCGTGTGGGTCTTTCTGTAACTCACTGGGACATGTTACTAGTAAGTACATTTGCTGCTACTGGTTTTAGATCAAGCTGCCTGTTATGGAGTTGGTCTCTGATGCATTGTGTGTTTTTTCCCCTCCCTAGACTGGGATGTCTCTTGACTTAGGTGTGTGCGTGCGTGCGTCATATTGCAGGCAAAGACTTGCAGATTAAGTTGCGCACGCACCAATCGAATGCACTGTTAGATAGGGCTGGGTTTAAAATTGTTTTTATCAATACAAATCGATCGATTAATTTGAAGGAACTGATATCGATTCATAAATCCCAACATCGATCTTTTCATGTAATGCTTTTTTCCTGTGGATGCTTGAAGGTTTTAACCCCATGATTAGACTTGCGTGGTTTGGTTCTTAGCGCAACGAGATCTCGTAAACATCTGTAAACGTTAATACTTTTCCTAATGCACCAGGTGAGAGGGTTCCTTGTACAGTTTAAACTTTACAGCATTAGTTCTTTGATCATCTCTTTCATATCCAAACAAAATTGGTATTGCAACTGAAATATCGATATCGAATCGGGAATCAAATCGAATCGGGACCTTGTGTATCGGAATCGAATCGGGAAATCGTTGGCGATACCCAGCCCTACGGTTAGATCTGAGTGGATAGATGCATGGGCAAACGACTCCAGGACTGAAACCTCCCCTTACCTCTACTGCCCCTACTGGTGGCTCACAAGACTCCTTTCTTCATGTAGCAAATGGTATTAAGAACAAAACAAACAGTACATTTCTCATCTCCTTAGTATAAATGGGTTTTTTGAACAAAACGGTTTGCCTTGATAATGTTCTACTGTTTTCCTTAAAGACATTTCCCGTGTGAAATTGGACTAGCCCATTTATGAATTCAAAGTTTCAGGGCAGTTGTCAAACAAGCGTGTCCCCTAATAGCAGCTTTTTGTCAAACACAAAACTAGACTTGTGTTGAATTCTTCCTGCATTAATCCTATAATAAAAAAAAAGGTATGTTAAACTGACCTTAGAAATAAGAACAACACCTGGATGTAACCGCTCTGTCATGTGACCCGCTGGTTCTGCGGCCCCGTACTCCCTGTGCAGTTCCCCCCGGTGGCCAGTGTACAATCAACACAACATTTACCAATGTGTCCTAAAGGAGTCATGCTGGGAATGACCAGATCCTGTACATACGTATAAATAGGAGTTATTGGTATTTTTAGGCAAAGTGAACCTGAATCTGTGCATTGTGTGCCTTATTCAACCAAATGATCTACTATAGTATTGGCAATGTCAATTGGTTTGGTCCTCTCAGTATCTTATTGTCATAATTATACTATCAACATTTTTGTATAACCCATTGATACCTGTTGCAGCATTTGCGTGTATATCCCTCATTTGTGTGTGTATCCCTTTTAAGACCGCGAACCGCGTGACGCGGTTCGCGGTCTTAAAGGGATACACACACAAATGCTGCATCAGGTATCAATGGGATAAGCAATTTGTTTGAAATTCTGCCAGATGTGTGTTGATAAATCACTACCTAATCCTAAATTGAATTGAGGTTGGAGAACAAATGATCTGACAAAGATTCCGCTGGAGAATGCAAGTCATAAGAGAAGAGCAGTAAAGAAATAATAATAATAATCGTTTATTATTTTGTATTCTGAGCATGAATTGATTTTCCCCCTTTTGTGCCGGTGTTGAGAAGAAGCGTGTTAATCGAGCGTGTCATGGTGCCATCATGCAGTGAATGTATTTTTCATGACGGTGGGATGTTAGCGTGTAGCTCGACCTCGCTGCTCTGCCAGTCGGCTCAGCGTAGCGCAGTGGTTCCCAACCTTTGGGTCGCGACCCTAAGTGGGGTCGCCTGGAATTCAAATAGGGTCGCCTGATTTTTTATTTTATTTTTATAATTTTTTTATTACACCAGACACAATTTAAAGCCCCAATCAGTAAGATTTTTGACATTTTTGACATTAATATAAGGGCTTTTTAGTCACAGGACATGGTAGATTGACTTGTAATAGGAAGACCCTCGTCTTTATTTATCCCACACCGCCCTCCATTGGCCAGCACTGGGACTAAGCAAGTTGTCTGCCACGTCCCGTAGCAAGAAAAAAGAAAAAAAGCATACTATGATGATGTCATTGATGACATCATCGATGGTGTACCGGAATTTGAATGTCGCGGGTCCCTAGATTTGTGCGACCCTGCAAATTAGGGTCACAAGCCGAAAAAGGTTGGGAACCCCTGGCCCACAGCCAACTCCCAACGTATTAACGCAGTGTTCACATCAACGCCGTCTAACTGGCGCGGGGGGGCAGCAGTCGTGCAGAATCCCTCATTCCCCGGGTTTCGCACGGTGACATGGTATTGCACGTAACGGCCAGACGGGGGCGATTTCTCTTAGCGATGGGTACTTCATTTTTGATGACATGATCTGTACTCCTGAGTGTCAGTATGCCTGTTTGGGCCCAAAAGCCACATTTTGTTTACAAGTGATGATTGTATGTAAAGACATCTGACCAGTGTTTTTGGGTTTCTCTTTTATACACGAGACAACACGTACGCAAAGACACACCCGCATACACACACATGATATACCGTCGCATTACCGGTTGTGCTCAACTGCCTTGTACATTGCAATATATGACCCCGGTCTTTCTGTTGCAATCTCAATTGAAGCCTTTATATTTCAGTCGGAGCTCCGTGTGCGTGCACAGAGCGTGTGCGTGCACAGAGCGTGTGCGTTCACAGAGCGTGTGCGTGCACAGAGACCAAACCCCCAGTTTGTCCACGATGTATTTTTTGATTTCAATACTGTGCAACATGGCGATGCGAGGCCAGCTGTATATATGTTCTCCAGAGTATTTGAGCGTGTAGATACTGTTGTAAAGTTGTACTGTGAATGTGTAAATAATAATCATGGTCTTTGTTTTCATGATATTTTTTGTTGATTTTTTTAACACGGCATGTATAGTTGAAATAAAATATTACTGCACAGAAAAAATGTAGCCGCTTTGGGATGTTCTTTCTTTTGTTTCTGTTGGGGAACCACAGCACACAGTGTGGCTTCTTCACCGCAGAGTCTGACTACTCTTTAGCTGGGGTTTTTAAACACGGAGAGCTGAAATTAATTGGGGTTTTCTGGTTCGAGTAAACATGAGAAGACGATGAAGAAGTTGGCCTGCAAAGCTCAAAGTTTACGCTGAACGTGAATCCAGCCTGAACTTGCCCGAGATGTCTTTGGTACTTAGAGCATGACTGGGTTCTGGAGCTCTGGACTTGATGTTTGCCCTCTGCCCTGTAAGCTGAGTATATCCGAGACGTTTTAAGAGTCTACAGCATGATCAAGAGCTTCGGGGGCTATTTTTGGACCATGGGTCGTTTTGAAGTTTGAGGCCAGCGCAGAGTCAACCACTCCAGATAGCATGTGGGAACGCTTCCAGAACTCGTTTGTTGCTGTAGAGACGAAACATCTGGACTAACTACTGCTCTGGGCATACGATCACACACGCACATAAACACACAGAGCGTGCACGTTCGTTCACATGCACATATCATACAGGCCAGGGCCACGATAGACAGACAGTCCTGTGATAAGATCAGCTATCACCGAGAGAGAGAGAGAATAAAAGCAGCGATGGATGGTGCGAAGGTTGATTACTTTTCCCTTGTTTATGATCCACTGGATGGACAATATAGACATGATCCGCTGAGGAACGGCAATCTGGCGGCCCCATCGTAAAACAACGTAAAACATACACACGACACGTGC
The DNA here is from genome assembly GCF_964638095.1 of Poromitra crassiceps. Taxonomy (NCBI): domain Eukaryota; kingdom Metazoa; phylum Chordata; class Actinopteri; order Beryciformes; family Melamphaidae; genus Poromitra; species Poromitra crassiceps. The sequence goes on along the minus strand of NC_139645.1, from coordinate 2,317,945 downwards.
AGAGAAATACAGTCGCGTTGTTTCGCCCGTGCCGTCATCGCTCTCGCAGACACTTTTATTTAATGGTCTCTTTTCTTCCCTGGTAGCTATAAGTGCAGCACTGTTTATAGGCATTCATCTAAAGGTCACACACATACATTATATTATTGCACACAGAGACATACACACACACACACACACATACATTATATTATTACACACAGAGACACACACACACATACATTATATTATTACACACAGAGACACACACACACACACACATACATTATATTATTACACACACAGAGACACACACACACACACACACACACACACACACACACACACACAGCAGGCCTTACTACAGCTGAATGAGCACAGGATTTAGCACTGAAGCATAAGGGCAGGAATGCCAGAAACCTGTCTGTCATTGTTTAAAGTTACACACATTATAGATCATATTGTAATAGAGAGCCAAAGTGAACGTCACTTCCTGCTTCAGCACTGTACCAGAGATTTTCAGCCGCCATTCATTTTCCCATAGACATTTGGTAAAATGCTTATAAAAAATAGTTTTACTGGTTTCAAACCAAACGGTGCAGATGTATTTAGAAACAGGAGAGATCACATAACATTTAACTCAGACCAAAACGTAAAAAAATTCGGGTTTGAAGAAAATATTTTTTCAATGTTTTTTTTTATTTTGGTCAGAGTGAAATGTTCTATAATGGTCTCTCCCGATTATAGCGTTAGCTGAACCGTTTGGTTTGACGAAGTAAAACTATTTTCTATCCACCTTAATTTTGAATGCCCCACTGTAAAAAATTATTGTGGGTACAAGGTCCGGTTTAACGTGACTTAATTATTGCAGCTTGCCATTTCCTTTGTTATACTCGGCTGCAGGCCCGAATTATAAACCGGAAACTGGAGTATGTTATAAAAGTTATAAATATACCCACGTTATAAACAACTAACCAACGCTGGGGGTCCGTATGGAAACAGTGTTACTCGAAATGGTTAAAAGTTAAATCAATTTGGTCATTCAGTGGCGTTTTACTGCCATGTAAAGTAACTATTACGCTAGCCGCTAGCATTAGCCACAGTAGCTGACTACCCACAATGCATTACGTTATCCCAGCGCCCCAAGCGATATTTTTTTCCCCATGATGGCGAAGGCTAGGCGAAGGCATGACCCGCCCCTCTCTGCCTCTGATTGGCTGACTGTACTCGGCTGCTCCCACCTTCTTTCCAGGTGAGCCAGAAGTATCTCAAACGTGAGCAGCAGGTGCAAAACAATCATTAAATCAACAAGCATGAGATACTTCATTATATGGAACGTTACAATTGCAAACCCTATATCTGAGTTATTTAGGCCTACTTAGCCTATTGCACAGACGTGTAATTTTTTCTTGTCATTCCAAATGTAATCACATTGTTGCTCTGATTAAGTAGAAGTACAGTTATTTGTGTAAAAAAAAGACTGGTAAAGCAGAAGTACTGATTCAACTTAATTACTCAAGTAAAAGGAAAAAAGTACAGGCTCTGAAATGTACTCAAGTATAAAGAAAAAGGTTTTCTGTGCAAGGCGAATAGAAACTCACATCATATTAATATAATTCAAATACTATTCAACTTAAAAGGTCCCTTCAAAACATATTTTAAGATGCATAAAGACTATACTTTAATCTTCTAGTTTTAATGACTATGACCCACTAGCTCAGAGAGTTGGGTTGCTGTCTAGCAGTTTGGAGCTTGTGGGTTTGAGCCTCAGTGACTTTTGAGGTTGTGGGTTCGATCCTCAGTCAGTTTTGAATGTCGACAGCCAGAGGAAAGAGTCATTTAAAGCCCTGAGAAAACCTCATTCAATCAGTCTGACTTGGTGGCACAGAGAGTAGGCTTGCTGTCTGGCAATATTGAGACCTCAGCCACTTTTGCAGTCGTGGGTTCGAGCCTCAGTCAGTTTTGAATGGTGACAGGCAGAGGGAAGAGACAAGAGCGCCCGGAGAAGAGCTGTGAGTGTGAAGGGCAGCTGGTGGTGTGAAGGAATAATACACACAGTGACACCGGGGCCAGAGGTTGTGGGTTCTAATCCCGTTCCGCTGGCACTGCCTGGAGCTAAGGGGGGGGATGTTCTCCCCCCCTGACCTCTGCAGAGACATGAGCTGAGGGTTATGAGACAGAAAACCACAGAGAGCTGAAATTTTACTGACATCGGGAGTAAGTTATGTGTAAAAAAAAACTTTTAGAAAAACTGCTCTAGACTCTGTATATGACATATGTATGATTGTCTGGATCTCTTTGTAGTCTGTCCACACAGTGTCCATTTCTGTGGATCTGTAGGAGGCGCTGTGCTGGTGATGTTAAAAAGACAGGGCAGTAATATGTCTCCTCCATCGGGAATCGAACCAACATCCTACCTGTCAGACAAAAACAGTGACACAGCCACTCAGCCAACTGAGCTATGAGCTGTTGGGAGTTAAGCTTCTGATTTCTACATACTGTATTCACACTGCCAATAAACACAGCATAAAGAGTCAGACAGGTGAGATTTGTACCAGTGAGTTGAGCTAGAGTCAGGGACTGACTAGTCTCCTTCATCAGCTTATTTCTATCAGTGTTCAAACTACTGGTGATGATAAAGAAGGATCACTGCTGCAGCTTATAATGTGAGCACTTTTTAAGAAATTGCCTGAGGCTGGGATTGAACCTACAACTTTTGCACATCACTCAACAGTCACATGTTTATCTGAGTGAGCTATACCGGTAATCCACTTTCTCTTAAGCTCTTATCATATTTAGTCAACCTCATCCTGATTTTATTTAGTCAAGTTTTAAGTGTCTAAGTATTTTCATCTCATCTTAGTCAAAGAAAACCGTAACTGGGTGATTATCGGAAAACTTGCCATTTTATGTATCTGGAACAACATTACATTACATTACATTACGTCATTTGGCAGACGCTTTTATCCAAAGCGACTTACAATAACACATTTTTTGTCAGCAATAGAGCAATCAACTATGGAGCACAGTCTATGACAACTACAACTTCTGAAGGAACAGTGGTACAAGTTTAGGTTAGTGGTACAAGGTTGGTTAGGTTTTTTTTTTTTTTTTTTTTTTTTTTTTTTTTTTTTTTTTTTAAGGAAAGAGAGAGAACGAAGTTAGATCAAGAAGGGCCCAGATGGAGCCTGAAAAGGTGTGTCTTTAGTCTTTTCCGAAAGATCGGCAGTGATTCAGCTGTCCTGACCGAAGGTGGAAGCTCGTTCCACCATTGAGGTGCCAGGGACGAGAAGAGTCGAGATCGGGATGAGCGACTTTTGAGCCCCCGTAGCGAAGGAGGGGCGAGGCGACCTGCACTGGTGGAGGAGCGAAGGGAGCGCTGAGAGGTTTGGAACCTGACCATGGATTGCAGGTACCGGGGAGCTGACTGGTGTACTGCCCTGTAGGCCAGTACCAGTGTCTTGAATTTGATGCGGGCCGGGATGGGAAGCCAGTGGAGCTCCTGGAAGAGGGGAGTGACGTGAGAGAATTTGGGTTGGTTGAATATCAGACGGGCTGCAGCATTCTGAATGAGCTGAAGCGGTCGGATGTCGGTGGCAGGTAGGCCGGCCAGGAGCACGTTGCAGTAGTCCAGGCGGGAGGAGACAAGAGACTGGACCAGGAGTTGAGTCGCTTCTCTTGTGAGAAAGGGACGGATTTTGCGGATGTTGTAGAGAGCGAACCTACAGGAGCGCGCTGTAGCAGCTATGTTGGCAGAGCAAGACAGCTGGTTGTCAAGGATCACCCCAAGGTTCTTAGCTGTTTGGGAGGGCAGTACAGTGGTGTTGTCAATGGAGATGGAGAGATCTGCGAGAGGGCAGTCTTTTCCTGGGAGGAAGAGTAGCTCGGTCTTACCAAGGTTGAGCTTGAGGTGGTGGGCAGACATCCAGTCGCCAATGTCTTTGAGGCATGCAGAGATGCGAGCCTCGATTTGAGTGTCAGAGGGGGGGAAGGAAAGGAAAAGCTGGGTGTCATCAGCATAGCAGTGATAGGAAAAGCCATGAGAAGAGATCACATAGGCAAGAGATCTTATATAGAGAAGGAAAAGTAAGGGGCCCAGGACTGAGCCCTGGGGGACACCGGTGGTAAGAGGACAGGATCTGGAGAGGGACCCTCTCCATGAGACCTGGTATGAGCGGTTCGAGAGGTAGGAAGCAAACCAGGAGAGTGCAGAGCCTGAAATGCCGAGGTCAGACGGAGTGGAAAGAAGGATTTGGTGGTTGACTGTATCGAAGGCAGCAGACAGGTCAAGGAGGACAAGAACAGAAGAGAGGGATGAGGCCTTAGCAGTGTGACGGGCCTCTGTGACAGCAAGAAGAGCTGTCTCAGTGGAGTGAGAGGCCTTGAAACCGGACTGCAGAGGGTCCAGGAGGTCATTTTGGGAGAGATAGAGAGAAAGTTGTTCGGACGCTGCTCGTTCGAGGGTTTTGGAAAGGAATGAGAGAAGAGAGACAGGTCTGTAGTTGTGAATAGCAGTAGGGTCAAGGGAGGGTTTCTTAAGCAGAGGCTTGACTCTTGCAGTCTTTAGAGCAGGCGGGACAAGACCAGAGGACAGAGAGGAGTTAATGAAGGTAGTGAGGAAGGGAGATATGTTAGGTGAGATGGTTTGGAGGAGAGAGGAAGGGATAGGATCGAGGGGGCAGTAAGTGGCTCGGTTTGAGCTGATGAGTTTAAGCACTTCATCAGGAGAGATTGTAACATTGTAACATTCCTCTGTAAATCTGAATAAACAACAAATAAGCAATAAAACATTTTATAAGTTATTTCCCCAGATATGTCTCTTAATAAAAACTAATTAATTATTTCTTCATTTTGTTTTTAAAGAGTTTTAAACACTTTTTTGTGTGAAGCATCTTGCAAAAAATGCGAAAATGACCTGTATCTCAGTCTTATCTTTCTACTTTGGCTAGCTATTAAGGCCAAAAAACATCAAACTATCATAAAAAAAACATACAATAAGCATACATTAAAAAGTTATTTGTTTGGAATTGACGAAAGTATGCTTTTGTGTGTACATGAAATGAATGAAGTAATGAAAATATTCTCATTAGTAATGTTGAATTAAAGGTTTATGAATGTCACATAACTAACTCCGTTCCAACTCCATAAATAACCCTATTACAGCCATAACTATAACTTAAACAGGCAGTATAACCAATATGCTAACTGTTGTCAACCCTGTTACTGAGGTGTCAGCCCTGTTACTTGTATAATATTCTAATATAATTAAAAAAAATGAAAAGACACATGTAAAATAAACGAATTGTATGCGTTAAGTAAAAAGTACCAGTAATCCACTCAAAGAAATTTTGGTATTATTAGTTTGTTTACATAACTTTTTCTTAAACAGAAGATGCTGTGAAAGTGCCAAATGTAAATGGGAATACTCATCCATGGGAAAAAGTAAACTCCTCAATATACTTACTTTACAAACACACTTAGTGTAACAAGGAAGACTTTATCTTTCATAATATATCAGATTTGTTCTAAATATGGATTTAAAACCTTTTCAAACAGTAATTGTTATGTCGGTAACAGGGTTGACAAAACACAGATATGCATGTTGTTTATGTGAAAAAATAAAAAAATAAGATAGCCTGAGATGGCACGGCACATTTTCCTGAGAGGTAAGGATCCACTTAATCCAAAAACGGGCTTAAAGTCCCTGGAAACCAAAATCCACAAAAACCTTCTAACTATTAAATTTAGGGTCTTATGTGAGTAATTGTGTGCCTCAGAAAAGAGAGAGAATTACTTTCAACCCTAACCCCAAAAATCGACACTTTTCTACAAGGTCTGGATTTCCATTTCCTCATTGAAGAGAGCGGAGCGCGCGGTGCTAAAATGCATGATCTTATTACGTCATAAGCTTTAATCGAATCACACACACACATGCATGCACGCACGCGCGCACACACACACACAGTAGCGCTGTGCACTCGCAGTGCAGCGGCGAGTGTGTTCGCCGAGCAACGCGCGAGGGCACTCGAGGACATGCGGACGGGCACGTCCGCGTTCACCTCATCCCAGGTGGGAATCGAACACACAGCCTTCGAGCTGTGAGGCGATTGTGCTTACCACTGCATCACCGTACCTCCGAATTTCCAAACTTATTGTAAAGATATATTAATGTTATTCTGGAATTGTTTTAAGGTTTGAATGTGCAATACAGAGACAGATGTTTAACTTCTTCTCTTCTGATTGGATCTCTTCCCAATTCGTCCCTCCCTAACATTTTAGTCACCAGTGAAAATAGGTAGTCGACTAACATTTTTCCTCATAGTTTTTGTCTACGAAATCAACACTGCTATGGATGCATGTCTCCACCTAGTGGTGCACTCCTCTTCCAAACTCACACACACTTTTCCACAACTCCACCATGTATCTGAAACAATGTTTACTTACTGTCAATCTCATCAAAGTTTCTGAAGACCATCTCCACGTGATCCCACTCCATAAAGCTGCATTTCCCAATGAAGGGCTGGGCAAACACCACATACTGATACATATTTCAATTCAAATACATGTCACTCTTGTGTTAGAATGAGTAAATGGGCATTGACACTGTTTTTATATAACCCTTGATCAATTCTCATTAATCTTTTATCTTTTCTTTTGTATTTGTCTGTAAGCTACATACGTGCACTGCCAAGAGTAGCGGCAGCATTCTAAACCAGAGACCAGACTATATCAAAAACATAAACACACAGTGGCGTCGGTCATGCATGCTAGCAGGCGAAACTGCTTTTGAAAGAACGTTTGACTCTAGGCCAATCACAGGCAGAGAGGGTGCCTCCAGCCTTCGCCATCATCCGGAAAAAAATATCGCGCACCCGAACGACACGGCTGTAGAGCAGAATGGCTCTGCTGTAAAATCCTCATAGACGTTTTTCATCTCAAGGTTTTTTTTAAATCCGGCAAATAAATACATTTCAGAAAATTCATCAGCAATTTTAACGATCATTCAAAATTCCCATTTTGAGTGTGCAACTATTAAAGGAACAGTTCACCCAAATATGAAAATTCTGTTCTCATCCACTCACCCTGATGGCAGTTGCAACACAGCACAACTTGAGAGAAAACCAGTCACCGTCATGGACTTCAGCACAGTACGACTGGCGTCAATGGTGACTGGTTTCCTCTCCAGTTGTGCTGGTAACCTACATGTATGTGTCATGGACAAACCTCACCTGTGCTTCAACTGCCATGCCGGTCAGTGAGTAATAGGGCTGCAACTAACGATTATTTTCATAATCGATTAATCTGACGATTATTTTCTCGATTAATCGATTAGTTGTTTGGGTCTATAAAATGTCAGAAAATGGTGGCAAATGACGATCAGTGTTTCCCATAGTCCAAGATGACGCCCTCAACAGGGGCGTTTCTAGGTCCTGAAGACATTGGGGGCTTTAGCCAGGTACCCCGACGGGGAGGGGGGGTAAGGGGGTAGGGGGCTCCTCTCCCCCCCCACTTAATTTTTTTTGGTTTTTCCAATCCGTAAATACCCATGTTGTGAGTCATTTGAGATGAATACAGAAGAACAAAATTAGTGGGTCTCAAAGTGAGGTCCAGGGACCACCAG
>NC_139645.1:2295267-2305145 GCF_964638095.1 Poromitra crassiceps | reverse complement strand
ATACAATTTCCTGTGAGACTGGGGTGGCTGGCCAGTCAGAGGACATCATTTAGAGACTGATTCTGTTTGTGTCCTGCACTTCCAGGGCCACACACTATTATTATGTGGTCCGAATGTAATTAAGCTTGTGTGTCCTCTGGGGTTCTTAGCGAGGGATGCTGTCATTCTGTAGACAGAACCAGAACCAACTGGTTCTGCCTGAGATGGGCCTGATCACTTACGTTGACGCTGATGACGGTGTTAGCCAGCTGTCAGGAAGCCTGTCAGACATGTTTCTCTATAGGCAGAGCTGTGCACATCGTACAGAGAAGCCTGTCAGACATGTTTCTCTATAGGCAGAGCTGTGCACATCGTACAGAGAAGCCTGTCAGCCATGTTTCTCTATAGGGCAGAGCTGTGCACATCGTACAGAGAAGCCTGTCAGCCATGTTTCTCTATAGGCAGAGCTGTGCACATCGTACAGAGAAGCCTGTCAGCCATGTTTCTCTATAGGCAGAGCTGTGCACATCGTACAGAGATTCCAAACCCTCTCTCTTGTTTCTGTGTCTTATTTTTGTGTGCGTTTATTTCATGATCTAAATGAATCATGAATCATGAATCAATAAAAGTAGCACACGAGTGCCATAAGCAAGGTTTGGAATTATTAGCTGTGCTGGTAAAGAAATGAAACGAAAGCTGATGAAAAAGCTGAACAGAAATCGGAGATGCTCGTCACTGCTGCGATGGTGCCCTGGTTGTAAGCATAATCACATAACAATAAATACAAACAATAAGCACTTTGAGTGTCTTGAAAAGGCGCTATATATAAATCCAATCAATTATCATTATTATAAAATAATATAAAATAAAAAATACAGATCAACGTCAATACATTTTTTACATTAAATCATGTTTATGCAACAATATTTAAAGCATACACACAGACCTTCCACTTAAATTCCTTGAATTTGCCCAATGAGATTAAGGCATCCAATTTGAAAGTCTGTTGAAACTCATTCCATGCTCTAGGAGCACAATAAATCAAAGCAGTTTTTCCCAGCTCAGTATGAACTCGAGGGACCTCAAGGACCAACCAATCCCCAAACCGTGTCTTTTAATAATAATAATAATAATAATTTAATAATAATAATGATAATGATAATAATAAAAAGTTTCAGCTCTAGACGTGAGCGCTGGATAGAGTCAAAGGCTGTCTGCAAAGCACATATTAAATGAAGACAAACATTTGTCTCTCTATTCATTTGCCATAGATAAGCCATGCTTGGTAATTGTTTTGATTTGGTGGAACAGTAGCATGACAAGCGTGAACAATAAACACCTCCAACATACTGCAGGCAGCTGACAAATTGCACTACAATAAAGCACCGATTTCTTTTCTTTGTTTTACTTTGTACGTTGTGGAAAAAGATGTCAAACCTGCACAGCAGCTCAGATACCAGATACTTTGAGTCAAACAGACAAGTACAGCAGGCACCTCACACTGACGGCTGAGCATCAGAACATCGCTTTGCTGTCATTTCCAGCTTGTAAGGCTAACTCTGCCTGAGGCCTTCAATGGTGCTATGCTCTTCACAGCATCCGTGTCAACTGGCAGCATTAACTCTGCCTGAGGCCTTCAATGGTGCTATGCTCTTCACAGCATCCGTGTCAACTGGCAGCCTTGTACAGAGCAAACACACTCAAATCTCAAGCCAGCTGCTTCATCTGCCATCTTTCAGAGAACACCCATTTGGACACGCACACATGCGTACGGCGTACGCGCACGCTAGGGCAGGGATACTCAACTTGCTTTGCCCGGGGGCCACTTTCGTGAAATGATAGAAGGCCAGGGGCCAGTTAATAAACAATCAATATACATTTTTCTGTACCGGATTGTAGGTGTCAGACGGAGTTTAGTCTGAGAATGTTGTGCACACCGGATAGTTACTTAGGTTAAGTACATACTGTACATAAGTGCCTGGGTAGCGAGCAGACGGCGGTATTTGACAATTTAGCAGCTAAATCATAGATTATTGAAAGATATTCCATATTCCAGACTGAAATGCTATAACAGAAGGGTGAGTATTGGCCAGAATTACATGATCATTTGGACACTTATTCAGCGGGTATCTTGCATGTTGCGTTCAGGTGCACTGTCGTTTTTTTTTTTTTTTTTGCAATTCCATCGCGGGCCACACAGGGGCCCGCGGGCCGCCAGTTGCACGACTCCTGATTTTATTCAAGTCCATTTTTCTATCAATAAAGTCGACGTGACGCCACACACTGATAAGGCCATATTAGATATTAATGTTTTCACTTTGGATCCATACTGTCATTCCGGAGGAAGCTGGGCGGTGGGCGGTCTTTTCTCTCTCCTCTCTGCTCTCACACCTGTACTAGACCCACACAACTACTTAGTACACCCAAGCAACCGTCTACAAACACCCTAGTTACCACCTGGAAACACCCTAACAACCAGCTAGTACACCCTAGCAATCGTCTACAAACACCCTAGTTACCACCTGGAAACACCCTAACAACCAGCTAGTACACCCTAGCAATCGTCTACAAACACCCTAGTTACCACCTGGAAACACCCTAACAACCAGCTAGTACACCCTAGCAATCGTCTACAAACACCCTAGTGACCACCTGGAAACACCCTAACAACCAGCTAGTACACCCTAGCAATCGTCTACAAACACCCTAGTTACCACCTGGAAACACCCTAACAACCAGCTAGTACACCCTAGCAATCGTCTACAAACACCCTAGTTACCACCTGGAAACACCCTAACAACCAGCTAGTACACCCTAGCAATCGTCTACAAACACCCTAGTTACCACCTGGAAACACCCTAACAACCAGCTAGTACACCCTAGCAATCGTCTACAAACACCCTAGTTACCACCTGGAAACACCCTAACAACCAGCTAGTACACCCTAGCAATCGTCTACAAACACCCTAGTTACCACCTGGAAACACCCTAACAACCAGCTAGTACACCCTAGCAATCGTCTACAAACACCCTAGTTACCACCTGGAAACACCCTAACAACCAGCTAGTACACCCTAGCAATCGTCTACAAACACCCTAGTTACCACCTGGAAACACCCTAACAACCAGCTAGTACACCCTAGCAATCGTCTACAAACACCCTAGTTACCACCTGGAAACACCCTAACAACCAGCTAGTACACCCTAGCAATCGTCTACAAACACCCTAGTTACCACCTGGAAACACCCTAACAACCAGCTAGTACACCCTAGCAACCGTCTACAAACACCCTAGTTACCACCTGGAAACACCCTAACAACCAGCTAGTACACCCTAGCAATCGTCTACAAACACCCTAGTTACCACCTGGAAACACCCTAACAACCAGCTAGTACACCCTAGCAATCGTCTACAAACACCCTAGTTACCACCTGGAAACACCCTAACAACCAGCTAGTACACCCTAGCAACCGTCTACAAACACCCTAGTTACCACCTGGAAACACCCTAACAACCAGCTAGTACACCCTAGCAATCGTCTACAAACACCCTAGTTACCACCTGGAAACACCCTAACAACCAGCTAGTACACCCTAGCAATCGTCTACAAACACCCTAGTTACCACCTGGAAACACCCTAACAACCAGCTAGTACACCCTAGCAATCGTCTACAAACACCCTAGTTACCACCTGGAAACACCCTAACAACCAGCTAGTACACCCTAGCAATCGTCTACAAACACCCTAGTTACCACCTGGAAACACCCTAACAACCAGCTAGTACACCCTAGCAATCGTCTACAAACACCCTAGTTACCACCTGGAAACACCCTAACAACCAGCTAGTACACCCAAGCAATCGTCTACAAACACCCTAGTTACCACCTGGAAACACCCTAACAACCAGCTAGTACACCCTAACAATCGTCTACAAACACCCTAGTTACCACCTGGAAACACCCTAACAACCAGCTAGTACACCCTAGCAATCGTCTACAAACACCCTAGTTACCACCTGGAAACACCCTAACAACCAGCTAGTACACCCTAACAATCGTCTACAAACACCCTAGTTACCACCTGGAAACACCCTAACAACCAGCTAGTACACCCTAGCAATCGTCTACAAACACCCTAGTTACCACCTGGAAACACCCTAACAACCAGCTAGTACACCCTAGCAATCGTCTACAAACACCCTAGTTACCACCTGGAAACACCCTAACAACCAGCTAGTACACCCTAGCAATCGTCTACAAACACCCTAGTTACCACCTGGAAACACCCTAACAACCAGCTAGTACACCCTAGCAACCGTCTACAAACACCCTAGTTACCACCTGGAAACACCCTAACAACCAGCTAGTACACCCTAGCAATCGTCTACAAACACCCTAGTTACCACCTGGAAACACCCTAACAACCAGCTAGTACACCCTAGCAATCGTCTACAAACACCCTAGTTACCACCTGGAAACACCCTAACAACCAGCTAGTACACCCTAGCAATCGTCTACAAACACCCTAGTTACCACCTGGAAACACCCTAACAACCAGCTAGTACACCCTAGCAATCGTCTACAAACACCCTAGTTACCACCTGGAAACACCCTAACAACCAGCTAGTACACCCTAGCAATCGTCTACAAACACCCTAGTTACCACCTGGAAACACCCTAACAACCAGCTAGTACACCCAAGCAACCGTCTACAAACACCCTAGTTACCACCTGGAAACACCCTAACAACCAGCTAGTACACCCTAGCAATCGTCTACAAACACCCTAGTTACCACCTGGAAACACCCTAACAACCAGCTAGTACACCCTAGCAACCGTCTACAAACCAGGGCCGGTTCCAGAACAAGATGACTAGGGGTGCATCCTAGATAGGAAGGGGTGCAGATGCCCGGCCAAAGGCCGGGCCCACTCAGGTGGCCGGCCGAAGACTGGCCGCCCGAAAAATTTGACATGTTATTTTACTAAAAATAATGCATTTGAACATCATTTCAAGTAGAATGATACCACCCAAGCAAGAATATTTAAAGTGTTTCAAGTGCTTTACTGAAATATTTGGACCATATAATGATAATACAATTATCTCAACCTTAAAAGGTTACATGTAGGTGCCAAAAAGCCATAAAATCACATCAAAGAACAAAGAAAAACAACAACTATAATTCAAGTTTAAACAGTAAGTGTGCAGCTGTAGCATTTATTATTATTTTTTTTATTTTTTTTACTTTTCAACTGAGCATGCAGACAATTAAAATAAGGGTGCAATGCATGCTTTTGCACCCCCGTAGAACCGGGCCTGCTACAAACACCCTAGTTACCACCTGGAAACACCCTAACAACCAGCTAGTACACCCTAGCAACCGCCTAATGACGTCCTAGCTGCATTTATGCTGCTGTATTTATACTGGATCAAAGGGCGGGGTCAGAGGCTTTGCAAGGGGGGCGGGGCGTCACGAGGACATCAAGCACAAATACAATTTTCTTTCGGAAATCTTTGCCCTTTCTAGTTACATTGAATGTCCTCCTTTGTAGCCTAAAGTTGATGTTGTAGATATTCACATGAATGTGTTTTGTTATTACAGTATATTGTTTCTTTATCAGTAGGTCCTGTCAAGTTACTGCTGTAAACCTTCTTGGAACCTAGTCCAATTATTGTGACAGTCAGCAGGCTATTTTTATTACCTCTGTGTAATCTACTTTGTTAAGTTATTGTCAGTCACTTCCCCAACGCTGCAAATAACTTCTTTTTTAATTGCCAACACGGTGACCTTCGTGGGAGGATGTGTGTGTGCGAGTTCTATTTTAAACCAATGAGTCATATCGGTCATATGCGTCATTTATCAAATAAATTAATGAATGAATGAATAACTGTGAGCATGACTGTCAGATAGGGGGGCTGGATCTAAAAATAATGATTTGTCATGGCTCAGTGGCACCGCCTAAATTCATCAGATGATCAAATCTGATAGATCAGACTCATAACTGGGTCAAACTCCATGAACGGGTTATAGCTCGTTAACATCCATAACTACTGTATCCTACCGTAATGACTCCGTGGTAAGATGACCCTCTTCTTGTGGTGAGAGAGGAGGGCATCTGCTCAGTCTAGGATAGAGAATCCCCCCCCCTCCCTATCATGTCTTGTTAACCTTTACTCAACATTACGGTTATAGGTTTATAGTATGTAAGTGGACATGTATTGTGCGTTATGGTCAGTTATAGTGGACGTACACTAATTGAATATTAGGGGTGGGAGAAAAAATCGATTCACCTAAGTATCGCGATTTTTAATGTCACGATTTTTTTAATCGATCTTTTATTCAAGAATCGATAATCGCAAAAGCAAAAAAAAAAAAAACCCTTTTTTTTTTTTTTTTTTTTTGGTGCCCGCAGTCAGGCCACTCACTGAACAGCAGGCCAGGTGCCGCCTACTGGTTTACTAGTGGTTTCATTACTTTATTAGTTAGTCTGAAGTAATAATTACACTTCAGGGTTAAAGTGGGTGCATCTCATGGTAAAATTGGACTTGGCCCAAATTAGGCTTCAAACGGCCCAAATTGGGCTTCAAACGACCCACATTGAGCTTCAAACGGCCCAAATTGGGCTTCAAACGGGCCAAATTTCACGCGCGTCGGCCCATATCGGCCTGGCCTGCTTGGTATCTAATGCCCGGCCTGAATTATGATCGCAGTCCGCCCCTGTTTTTAACTATATCGCCCAGCCCTACTCATGATATATAATATACAGTCTCTAGTGTATGATTCAACTTTTCCCATGTTCTAATCTAGTGTAAAAAAGCAAAAAAACTGAAAAAAGAAAAGAAAAAAGAAACAAAAATCGCAATAAATCGTAATATCGAATCGCAATAATCGTAGAATCGCAATACTTAAGAATCGCAATATATATCGAATCGGCACCCAAGTATCGTGATAGTATCGAATCGGGAGATGAGTGAATCGGCACAGCCCTATTGAATATGCTGAGCTCGTCCTATGGGAGCATATGGCTCAGCAGGGAGGATTATCGTCAGAGTGTACAGGAGGTGAATGGGGACAGAGCCAAGCCCTGTGTCCATAAGGACAACACACAGCATGTCCTGCTCTCTCGCCCATTAAAGAGGAGTCCATTATCTGCACTCTGTGACACACACGCACACACGCACACACACACGCACACGCACACGCACACACACACATGCACGCACACACGCACACACACACGCACACGCACACGCACACACACACATGCACGCACACACGCACACACACACACGCACACACACACACGCACACACGCACACACACACACACACACACACACACACACACACACACACACACATGAATGCAGACTATAGCCACGTGAAGTAGTGTAGACCACCTTGAGTAGCCCCTCCACGCCTCCATGCATATTTCATAACAGGCAGCATTAAAAGTCAAAGGAATAAGCGCTGCCTGGCTAGGCAGCTGGGTTATCTCTACGCCCTACTTCCTTTTCTGTTCCAAACATGAGGAATCCCATAGAGAGCCAGAGTGAAGCGTCACTTCCTGCTTCTCTCCCTGTCACCAGCGTGTGCACAAATATCAATGGTGGTGAACGGACAGATAACGTTACTTTTTTGATCCTGTTTGAATTGTGTCACGGGGGACACATGTTAAATGGTGTCAATTGAAAAGAGAACTGTGCACGTCAAGAAAGTTTGTCCTGAAACTGAAACGTAAGGTTTAGTTTTGTCGATCGACTACATCTCGTGTCGCACATTATACGTCACACCATCAACAACAATGGACTGGCGGGAGAGACGTCACTTACACGACTGGTTGTGCGTAGTTTTTCTGATTTATAACTTATAGTGCCACAGTAACTGTGACTTTACTACCACCCTACTTGCCCATAGAGAGAGACACTGCAGAGCGCGTCATCATTCAGAAACCACGCCCAAAACGGGGGAAAACAACTCCACCCCCCCACCTAATCCTGGCCCGGATCTTTGCACACAAAGATCATATATACGGAAGATGAACACTCCAACTTACTTCCTTGACAGCTAGATCCACATTTTTCTTCTCGCTTCCTTGTTTTGCTCAAGAGTACAAAATGACTGTTAATTTGTTGTCTGCGCAGCCCCACTACACAACAGCTTTTAGCTATGTTTCATTCAAGGAAAATTACGCTGGTGTATGGAAGTGAATGGAGAGCTTTCCCCTGTGATGGGTGTGGCCTATTTCATGCAGTCTCTATTCCCCCATCCTGTCTCTGGCCCCTCCCTCCCTCCCTCCTTCTTCCTGTCTTTGGCCCCTCCCTCTCTCCCTCTTCCTGTCTCTGGTCCCTCTCTCCTTCCCTCTTCCTGTCTCTGGCCCCTCCCTCTCTCCCTCTTCCTGTCTCTGGCCCCTCCCTCTTCCTGTCTCTGGCCCCTCCCTCCCTCCCTCTTCCTGTCTCTGGCCCCTCCCTCCCTCCCTCTTCCTGTCTCTGGCCCCTCCCTCTCTCCCTCTTCCTGTCTCTGGCCCCTCCCTCCCTCCCTCTTCCTGTCTCTGGCCCCTCCCTCCCTCCCTCTTCCTGTCTCTGGCCCCTCCCTCTCTCCCTCTTCCTGTCTCTGGCCCCTCCCTCCCTCCCTCCCTCTTCCTGTCTCTGGCCCCTCCCTCTCTCCCTCCCTCTTCCTGTCTCTGGCCCCTCCCTCCCTGCCTCCCTCTCTGCTTCCTGTAAGTAAGCAGAGGCGGGGTCAAACACAGAGTGGTGCCAGCAGGCAGCGCTGGAGGCTGAGCATGCCACCATGCTGAGAGATGGCCTGCTGCCAGGCCTGATAAGCAGGGGGGCAGCATGGCTGCCTCTCAGCTACACACACACTGGAGTCCAGCCAATGAGAGGCTGTCTCTCAGCTCCAACACACTGGAGTCCAGCCAATGAGAGGCTGTCTCTCAGCTCCAACACACTGGAGTCCAGCCAATGAGAGGCTGCCTCTCAGCTCCAACACACTGGAGTCCAGCCAATGAGAAGACAACGCACATCCATCACTGTGTGGGGCTGATCATAACAGCTGGATGGCTTCTTCAGGGCTATGTTTGTGTTTCTGTGTGTGTGTGTGTGTGTGTGTGTGTGTGTGTGTGTGTGTGTGTGTGTGTGTGTGTGTGTGTGTGTGTGTGTGTGTGTGTTTCTGTGTGTGTGTGTGTGTGTGTGTGTTTCTGTGTGTGTGTGTGTGTGTGTGTGTGTGTGTGTGTTTCTCTGTGTGTGTGTGTGTGTGTGTGTGTGTGTGTGCGTGCGTGAGTGCGTGCGTGTGTGCATGTGCGACTGTGTGTTTGATTGGCTGATCACAGCACAAACGTCTGTATCTATGTCCCCATTGTGTTTACTTACAGTTACATCAGGCGAGGTGTAACTCCCTGGTAGGTCAACACCCCCGCTTGCCATCGGGGGCAGTGTTATGCCTTCTCTCTCGGCTCGCTGGGGTTTATCAGAAGTGTATCAAGGACTTAAGTTTAACACTGGGCCTTTTCCTCTACAGACTGCAGTGAGGGAGGGATCAGGAGGTCAGGTAAGAGTCAGCTCATTCAGCTCTCTCTCTCTCTCTCTCTCTCCATCTCTCCCTCTCTCTCTCTCCATCTCTCTCTCTCTCTATCTTCCTCTCTCGCTCTCTCTCTCTCCCTCTCTCGCTCTCTCCCCCTCTCTCTCTCTCCATCTCTCTTTCTCCCTCTCTCTCTCTCTCTCTCTCTCCATCTCTCTCTCTCTCTATCTTCCTCTCTCGCTCTCTCCCTCTCTTTCTCTCTCTCTCCCTCTCTCTCTCTCTCTGCTCTGTCGTACCCTCCACCTCACCTCACAGCACATACTGTAGGCTATTATTTTCCCTCTGAGAATGTCTACTTTCTGCAACTGAAGCGCACACAAA
>NC_139645.1:2280267-2292767 GCF_964638095.1 Poromitra crassiceps | reverse complement strand
TAATCCAGGACCTTACTTCCTGGAACTCTTCCGAGTAACAAACTGGTCCATTGGAGTGAATAGAGATGTTGGGACTCTTTTATAGAGAGGCCAAAGTGGAACGTCACTTCTTGCTTCAGCACTGTACCAGAGATTTTCATCCGCCATTTATTTTCCCATAGACATTTCGTAAAATGCTTAGAAAAATGGTTTTACGTCGTCAAACCAAACGGCGCAGATATATTTAGAAACAGGAGAGACCACATAACATTTCACTTGGACCAAAATATTAAAAAATCTATATTTTTCCGGTGTTGTATTTTTAAGTTTTGGTCGCGGTGAAATGTTCTATGGTATCTCCCGATTCTAAATATATCTGAACCGTTTGGTTTGACGAAGTAAAACTATTTTTATAAGCATTTTACTAAATGTCTATGGGAAAATAAATGGCAGATGAAAATCTCTGGTACAGTGCTGAAGCAGGAAGTAGGCGGTCACTTTGCCTCTCTATATACACGGCTCTGGCGCTGACGAATCCTGCGGCAGGGAAAATCCATCAAGGAGCCGACGTTCCTTCCTGCTTCCTGTCAACGTGTGGTTTGTGGGAGCGCTCGTTTGTTTGTTTGTCTGGATGCAGAGTGAGACTTATAGATCATCGCTGTTGAATAGACTGATTAACAGAGAAGCAGTTGAAGGCCCCAAAGCTGCTTTCGCTAATCCAGAGATTAGCTCAATAATAAGAGGCCTGTCTTACTAGCAGAGACAATTGGTGGTTTTGGCTCGGTCTTGAAAGAGGAGCTGGTATCTCCACCCTGTCAGAGCGGCTCCCCTGCAGGCCACAGTGAGCTGGTATCTCCACTCTGTCAGAGCGGCTCCCCTGCAGGCCACAGTGAGCTGGTATCTCCACTCTGTCAGAGCGGCTCCCCTGCAGGCCACAGTGACTGGGAGAGCCGCAGCAGGCCAGTAAGGTTCACTGCCAGACCAGTGTTTCCACTGTGAGCAGTCCCTCAGGAACCCTGCTAACACTGGTTATGTGCTCCAGTGGTTGAAGATGAACCTACTAGCACAGATTGAAGCTCTAGTCTAGCCTTTTCTTTCAGACTTTGCGGCTCATACTGTAGTGCAGGTCTTTCTTTCTCTTCCACCATTATCGCCTGCACGTGTGCAATGATGTGATCTCATGATTTCTCATGAATCCAGCTGCCTTGCAAGGTTAGCAAGTATGCCTGAGAGCACGCACAGATGACATGATCAAGCCATATCACCGAGCCTTCTAGTGACTAGAAGTTAGCCCAAGAAGAGAATGTAGTGACTAGAAGTTAGCCCAAGGAAAGAGAGCTAACTTCTATTGAAATCAGAGTGAAATGACACAGTTATTTTGCTGGGGACTCCCCATGGGACCTTCTCGTCAAGCTGACGTTCGACTAGCTGCCGCCGAAGTCGTAACTCGTGACTCGCGTTGAAGCAAGCGTCAGATAAAACCCAAGATGATCCTGCAGGGAATACACTGTAGGGGCCGCCAGAGAGTAACCGTAACTTACTGAGAGATGAGATCAAAGATAATATAATAGACACTAAAAGATATCATCCTCCCATTCTTGGCTATGTTGGTGGGTGGTGGGGGGGGGGTGGGATTTAGAGGATTGACCCAAATCTGAAATGTGCAGAGGGAGAAGATAGAAAACACAATGATGTGTCTCTGCTCGACCTCCAGGGAATTCACAGCACAATGAAGCCAAAGGATCTAATTCAGTTGCAGCAGAGTTTGAGCAGAGGATGTAAAAGCCTGATTCAGACGGGACTCTGACCATGAAAAGACCTCCTTTCCTTCCACTTTCCAACACAGACAAAAGGCCGTCCACACAGAGGCTCAAAACAAACACTCTCCTCGTAATGAATGAATATATACTTTAGCTTTATACTGAGACGTCCTTTCATGTCCACAGTGTTGGAAGAGAGGGCGAGGCAGCGTACGGGTTGTGAGGACCCTCCACTCTCCCCTGTGACACCAGGAAGATGGGGGAGTTCATCTATTCACGTCTTTCCTTTTTAAACGCTGCCATTCAGCGGGGCTGGTGAATTGGGTCCTTTTCATCGGCGCTCCGTCTCACACTGCTGTGAAATGAGCTGCAAATAAGCAGACGTCTTTGCAGGAAGTCCTGAATGCCTGTGGAGGTTTAGCTGAGGTGACCCAAACAAATCATCTTTTGAAGGGAGTCAAGGGTGGATTTGGCGCACTGGGAAACAAACACGCGGGGGCTCCTCTCGCTGTCAGTGGATCTGCGTGTCAGAGCTATGTGCTGTCATGTTACTCTGCATCGCAGGGGCAACGCTTTCATGCTCCATGCTGCCTTCAGGGCCCTTCAGGGCTAGCAGGACTAGTGGTTTCACAGAAGAGACCTCTAGTCCAGTGCTAGCAGGACTAGGGGTTTCACAGAAGAGTCCTCTAGTCCAGTGCTAGCAGGACTAGGGGTTTCACAGAAGAGTCCACTAGTCCAGTGCTAGCAGGACTAGGGGTTTCACAGAAGAGTCCTCTAGTCCAGTGCTAGCAGGACTAGGGGTTTCACAGAAGAGACCTCTAGTCCAGTGCTAGCAGGACTAGTGGTTTCACAGAAGAGACCTCTAGTCCAGTGCTAGCAGGACTAGGGGTTTCACAGAAGAGTCCTCTAGTCCAGTGCTAGCAGGACTAGGGGTTTCACAGAAGAGTCCACTAGTCCAGTGCTAGCAGGACTAGGGGTTTCACAGAAGAGACCTCTAGTCCAGTGCTAGCAGGACTAGGGGTTTCACAGAAGAGTCCACTAGTCCAGTGCTAGCAGGACTAGGGGTTTCACAGAAGAGTCCTCTAGTCCAGTGCTAGCAGGACTAGGGGTTTCACAGAAGAGTCCTCTAGTCCAGTGCTAGCAGGACTAGGGGTTTCACAGAAGAGTCCACTAGTCCAGCGCTAGCAGGACTAGGGGTTTCACAGAAGAGACCTCTAGTCCAGTGCTAGCAGGACTAGGGGTTTCACAGAAGAGTCCACTAGTCCAGTGCTAGCAGGACTAGGGGTTTCACAGAAGAGTCCTCTAGTCCAGTGCTAGCAGTACTAGGGGTTTCACAGAAGAGACCTCTAGTCCAGTGCTAGCAGGACTAGGGGTTTCACAGAAGAGAACTCTAGTCCAGTGCTAGCAGGACTAGGGGTTTCACAGAAGAGACCTCTAGTCCAGTGCTAGCAGGACTAGGGGTTTCACAGAAGAGACCTCTAGTCCAGTGCTAGCAGGACTAGGGGTTTCACAGAAGAGACCTCTAGTCCAGTGCTAGCAGGACTAGGGGTTTCACAGAAGAGTCCTCTAGTCCAGTGCTAGCAGGACTAGGGGTTTCACAGAAGAGTCCTATAGTCCAGTGCTAGCAGGACTAGAGGTTTCACAGAAGACTCCTCTAGTCCAGTGCTAGCAGGACTAGGGGTTTCACAGACGAGTCCACTAGTCCAGTGCTAGCAGGACTAGGGGTTTCACAGAAGACTCCTCTAGTCCAGTGCTAGCAGGACTAGGGGTTTCACAGAAGAGTCCTCTAGTCCAGTGCTAGCAGGACTAGGGGTTTCACAGACGAATCCACTAGTCCAGTGCTAGCAGGACTAGGGGTTTCACAGAAGAGTCCTCTAGTCCAGTGCTAGCAGGACTAGGGGTTTCACAGAAGAGTCCACTAGTCCAGTGGTCCTCAACTGGTCTAGCCTCACGTCACGACCCACATTTTTCCTTAGTCATTTTCTTATTTTCCAATTTTCAGAATTTATTCTAACGTTGTAGCGTCATTTAGCCCCCTGCGCAACAAGCTACAGTATGTTGGATGCCTTAGGTCTTCTAGTATGGTACCAGTATCTTCAGTCTAGCTTTAAAAATGAGCCCGCTACAGACTCTGAAAGACAGTCAAGTTTTCCACGGACCCCAGCGTCCTCAATGAGTGGAACCACTTTTTGTCTCCATCCATTGCGACCCACTCAAAACGGCCCCGCGACCCACTTTCGGGTCCAAACCCACCAGTTGAGAAACACTACACTAGACTATCAACACCGCATCATAGTCGACTAATCGTGCACTTGTAGTTTTAGAAATAAACAATGTAAATAAATAAATAAATAAATAAATAAATAAATACATTGAACAGATTTCTTTAAACAATCATTTTCCACATTATGCCATGTTAAATGAAGAGAATGTCATGTATTTAGAGGCTATCAGCCTGTTTAACATGCAGGGGTAATTAAACCAATCAGATCACTTATGGCGAGTTCACACTAGGTGCTCCGAGCTGTTTTTAGAGCTGAATCTAGATGACTAAATTGCAGTAGTTGTGAACACTCATCCCTGGACTGCCAACTGTAACTACAACATACAGCCTGTCAGAATGATATGCAGTGTGCGGCGAACGCACGCACGCACGCGCACACACACACACACACACACACACACACACACACACACACACGCACACACACACGCACGCACGCACGCACGCACACACACACACAAGTAAGCAGCACCACACTTCTCTACGCACGACAATTAATAAATTGCAGGGAACATAATAAAGTAAAATGGCAGATCTATCAGCAGCAGCAGAGAGTTGTGTTCCGTGCGAGGGCGTCTGTACTCGGCATATTTATCAAAGTGACAGCAGGCGTCAGGGATACAGGGGCTCCAACACAACCACTTACTCACTAATGGCTTACACAGCTACGCATCATTATCCTTCACAGCACAGCAGCAGCAGCACCGCGCCGCGCTGCGCGGCAACCCCCTCACAACACAGCAGCACCGCGCTGCACAGCAACCCCCTCAGTCCCAGCGCTACGTTAGCTCGGCTGCAGAGTGAAGTGTGTGGGAGGGTGATTATCTTTCCCACAATCCTTCCTTTCAAAATGTTCACATAGTTTGATTCAGGGGGCTATTTGTTAGCTTGATAGTTGAGCTACTGCTCGGTTAGCTGCTGCCACTACACCTCATACTAAGTATTCAGTCACCATTTCCTGAAATGTGATAGGTGAGGTTTAATTACTACAATATGTGATTTGGCCGTTGATATAATCATGAACAGAAGAAAAGGTGTATGGGCGATGAGGGAGAGATACACGACTAAGCCTTTGGTCACACCGACCATACGCCGCGCTAAAGCCACGCTGAAGCCGAGTATTGCGCTAAACCGCTCACACAAGCGCGCAGCGTGCTTGGAAAATAGAACGGGATCCTGAACTATCGCTTCAGCGCGGCTTCGGCGTGGCGTGGCGTGCGGCTGGTCACACACACACACACATTTTTTAAGTTAACTCTATATATATCTATACTTATAATATAAATATATTATAATATATATACTATATATATATATTTTTTTTATATATATATGTATTATATATATTATATATATTATATATATATATATACTGTATATATATACATATATATACTTATAATATATACTATATATACTTATAATATATATACACTTATATATACTTAATTAAGAACTTACATGATTCCGGTGATGCAGTAGGGTGCAGGTGTAGCTTTGCAGGAGCCTGGTTGGGCTTGTCAGGCTGATTGAGTGCACCTGCCCGGGGCCTCCTTCTAATTATTGTTTTGAACATTAACTTTGGCGTGTGACTCACTCCCTTAGCCGGGTTGTAGCAGTAATGAACCCAGCTTCTGATGTAAAACTCTACAAAGACAAGCCACTGCTTTGTCACCTTGTAACAAAGAAACCGCAGCAACCTTTTGATGCTGAAATGTGTCGAGCAGCAGCTCCACTAAAAGTGTTTTATACACACAATATGTGTTTTGTTTCCTGGCCTTTATTTAGCAACAGTTTGGAATCTATGTTATGCTGTCTCACGATTAAGAACCAGGCTGTCACTCTGTCTCTCTCTCTGGCACGCACGCACGCACACACACACACACACACACACACACACACACACACACACACACACACACACACACACACACACACACACACACACACACACACACACACACATACACACACACACACACACACACGCACGCACGCACACACACGCACGCACACACACACATACACACACACACACACACACACACACACACACACACACACACACACACACAGTCCGAAATTAACTTTTTTGTCCACCGGCCAAATGGCTATAGTGAATGTTCAAATTTTACGAGCCAATGGGAATCTCAATAGATTACCATTGTTTGTTTGTCTTCTGGTGTAAATGTTGGACCCACGCACACATAAACCCACGCACACATAAACACATAAACACATAAACACATAAACACTTGGGCATATTTTAATTGTCTTAAGCATGTGTTTTTATTGGTTGGTGCCCTGAGAATGGATTTGGGGCATTTCAGTAATAACTGTAATTCAATAAATGAGAGACTAGTAAAAAGTTTGATAAGCTTTAATGATACAACAAACAACAATTTTGGCGTATGACTCCATGATATGATGACGCTCCTCCTGAGATGATGAGAGGAGGGCGTCAGCGATGAATAGGATAGGAAATCCCCCCCATATAGGGAAATCTTCAGGAGTCATGACGTTGGTGGTGATCAGGGGAGGAGGTGGGGTGAAAAAAGCTGGTTCAGCGATGATGATCAGCAGCTGAGAGAGACACGTAGCTCATAGCACATACTGTAGCAAGCACATATAGTAAGACATGGATTCTGATATACTGCCCGGTTAGATGATTGGCTCAGCAGGCAGGAATAGATTGGCTATTGCCAGAGAAGGTAGTATCGTGGAAGACTGTGATTGGATGAGGAGAGAGCGTGAATGAAAGGGGGCGTGCCTAACAATGAATGGGTTATACAACCTCAAAGAAAAGGGGCGTGCACTGTGATATAACAACTGGGCGTTGGCTGCTAAGTAGTCTTCATTATTGAAATGTGTTATAAACATCACTAATGCTTGAAAAGGAAGAAACAGAGAAACACGTTCTTAAGCTGCGTTCACACCGACCTATTAAAGTTTTTCGCTGGCATCGAGTTTACACACAAAGTCAATGCAAACGAGCGATTGAGCGTATATTCGCCCGGGAGAAAAATCGCTGGGCGTCCGAGCGACAGAGACAGAGCGATAGGGAGAAAATTCGCTCGTCGCCCGAGATGAAATATCCCAACTCGAGCGAAATAACGCTGGCATCAGTCGCTCGCTGTTCAACGCTGATTGGCTGCCGTGTGAGAGTGAGTCAAGGATCACACTGGCTTGGAACAAACCGCTGGTTTATTGTGTGGCAACAAACCACATTGACAGCTGATTGACAGGCTGACAGTTGACATGAAGTGAAGTCTGTACTACCGGTATAGAGCTCGCGTTAGGAGCACGCTGATAGGCTTAGCTTGTAAACAACTACGGTGGCTCGTAGTGGACAAATATCATGACATTGCGTAACGTTATAGCCCCCAGATGTCCGTCAATTCTTGTGCCTGTTGACGAGCGATTTAAACAGAGCGACAGAGCGATTCCAAAGGGTTGAATCGAGCGACAGAGAGAAAAATAAATATCTCGGTGTGAACACAGCTTTAGTCAGCAGTATGATTACAACTCCCTTTATAATAGCAGTCTGTAATAGTTTCTCTTGGAGGGCATTAAAATGCTAAATGATATACCCACACTATACCTGATGTAAGAGCTGTTTCCGTAGGCAAATGTCACCTCAAACTAGGATTTATTGCTCAATTTACGAACAAATTTGTGCAACAATGTTGCAAAAAAATGTGCAACAATGTTGCATTTTGTCTTCCTGTGTTGCAGTCAACCTGTGAGTGAAGAGAAGCCAAACAGAGGTACTGCTGGTCACCTGACATGGACGTTGAGAAATGGATACAGCCGTGTGAAAGCGTTTGCTATTGCGAGCTGACGGAACAGGTGAGCGAGGGGCAAGGTGAGAACCTCCGATAGATTGATGATAGCGGGGATAGTGACAGGGCTTAGATGTATAGGCTCCATGAAAATGGAAGAGACTGCTAGTGCCCCCATCTGTTAGCTACGGGGGAGAGAGAGAGGGTGATGGATTCATCGTTCAGTCAATTAGAATTCAGAGAGACAGAAGAGAGAGAGAGAGAGAGCGATGCGCGGGGGGGTGGGGGAGAGAGAGAGAGAGAGAGAGAGAGAGAGAGAGAGCGATGCGCGGGGGGGGGGGGGGTGTTGAAGAGAGTCAGTGTGATTTCACAGGCTAAGTGTGAATGGCTAACAGGAGGGGGAGAGAGGTGAGAGCACACCCTGAGGTGAGAGAGAGAGAGAGGGGTGTGTGACTCAGAGCAAAGAGCTGGGGGAGGGAGGGATCGAGGCTCTGAGGTCAGGGACCGCACGAAGTGGGTGTGACACAAGGAGGAGGAGCGACCCTGTCGGGGACACGGGGTGAGCAGAAAGCAGGAAGAGAGGACGTGACTCTCTCTGCCCTCCCACACAGCCATAGGGGGAAACATAAGGAGTATGAAGCCTCCCTGTGGGCTGACTGAAGTTGACTTCTCCCGGTGCTCCGCGCGCGCTCCGCAGCAGTGCTGCTGGCACAGCACTTTCCCCACTGAGACTGCCAGCGCTGATTCAATTAAGCGCGGCACTTTGTTAGCGCTCTGCGTTACACATCTGTATGCAAATGGACTCGCGCGCCTTATCTGAATAACGTATGAATTTTAAACGAGCACATTTGCATGCCGGAGCCCCGCAGACGGGCTTTCCTGCACTGGAAGTAGCTATAAACACAATCAGCTATGTGCTGTGCGTATTTGATTCATATTTCACAGCTTAATACGCTGAGGTGTTTTGGTCCAGGCAGGTCAGAGGAAGTAGAGTTTCTCTCCGTTTTCTCTGCCCCCTGTTTCCTCTCTCTCTCCCTCCCTCTCGTTAAGAGGGAATATATAGTTACAGCAGTCTGTCCTTACAGGTGCTTTCAAGGTCCCAGCCCGGTGGCGGGCGGCGGGCACTGCAGGCAGGGGGCGGGACCCCTCTCTGTGAGCAGCGAGCCTCGGAGAATAGAGGAAGTGACCTCTGAGCTGAGGAGGAAGGGAGGAGGACAATTAAAAGGGAGGAGGAGGTGATGGGAGTCGTCATGGTGACAGCCGGCGCAGAGGAGAGAGGACACACAGAGACACTGACGAGACTTTGACGGTGTCACTGTGAGAGGAAGTCGGCAGGGAGCGTGGGCAAAGAGACCAGGGGAGCGTGGGCAAAGAGACCAGGGGAGCGTGGGCAAAGACACCAGGGGAGCGTGGGCAAAGAGACCAGGGGAGCGTGGGCAAAGAGACCAGGGGAGCGTGGGCAAAGAGACCAGGGGAGCGTGGGCAAAGAGACCAGGGGAGCGTGGGCAAAGACACCAGGGGAGCGTGGGCAAAGAGACCAGGGGAGCGTGGGCAAAGAGACCAGGGGAGCGTGGGCAAAGAGACCAGGGGAGCGTGGGCAAAGAGACCAGGGGAGCGTGGGCAAAGAGACCAGGGGAGCGTGGGCAAAGAGACCAGGGGAGCGTGGGCAAAGACACCAGGGGAGCGTGGGCAAAGAGACCAGGGGAGCATGGGCAAAGAGACCAGGGGAGCGTGGGCAAAGAGACCAGGGGAGCGTGGGCAAAGAGATCAGGGGAGCGTGGGCAAAGAGACCAGGGGAGTGTGGGCAAAGAGACCAGGGGAGCGTGGGCAAAGAGACCAGGGGAGCGTGGGCAAAGAGACCAGGGGAGCGTGGGCAAAGAGACCAGGGCAGCGTGGGCAAAGAGACCAGGGGAGCGTGGGCAAAGAGACCAGGGGAGCGTGGGCAAAGAGACCAGGGGAGCGTGGGCAAAGAGACCAGGGGAGCGTGGGCAAAGAGACCAGGGGAGCGTGGGCAAAGAGACCAGGGGAGCGTGGGCAAAGAGACCAGGGGAGCGTGGGCAAAGAGACCAGGGGAGCGTGGGCAAAGACACCAGGGGAGCGTGGGCAAAGAGACCAGGGGAGCGTGGGCAAAGAGACCAGGGGAGCGTGGGCAAAGAGACCAGGGGAGCGTGGGCAAAGAGACCAGGGGAGCGTGGGCAAAGAGACCAGGGGAGCGTGGGCAAAGAGACCAGGGGAGCGTGGGCAAAGAGACCAGGGGAGCGTGGGCAAAGAGACCAGGGGAGCGTGGGCAAAGAGACCAGGGGAGCGTGGGCAAAGAGACCAGGGGAGCGTGGGCAAAGACACCAGGGGAGCGTGGGCAAAGACACCAGGGGAGCGTGGGCAAAGAGACCAGGGGAGCGTGGGCAAAGAGACCAGGGGAGCGTGGGCAAAGAGACCAGGGGAGCGTGGGCAAAGAGACCAGGGGAGCGTGGGCAAAGAGACCAGGGGAGCGTGGGCAAAGAGACCAGGGGAGCGTGGGCAAAGAGACCAGGGGAGCGTGGGCAAAGACACCAGGGGAGCGTGGGCAAAGAGACCAGGGGAGCGTGGGCAAAGAGACCAGGGGAGCGTGGGCAAAGAGACCAGGGGAGCGTGGGCAAAGAGACCAGGGGAGCGTGGGCAAAGAGACCAGGGGAGCGTGGGCAAAGAGACCAGGGGAGCGTGGGCAAAGAGACCAGGGGAGCGTGGGCAAAGACACCAGGGGAGCGTGGGCAAAGACACCAGGGGAGCGTGGGCAAAGAGACCAGGGGAGCGTGGGCAAAGAGACCAGGGGAGCGTGGGCAAAGAGACCAGGGGAGCGTGGGCAAAGAGACCAGGGGAGCGTGGGCAAAGAGACCAGGGGAGCGTGGGCAAAGAGACCAGGGGAGCGTGGGCAAAGAGACCAGGGGAGCGTGGGCAAAGAGACCAGGGGAGCGTGGGCAAAGAGACCAGGGGAGCGTGGGCAAAGAGACCAGGGGAGCGTGGGCAAAGAGACCAGGGGAGCGTGGGCAAAGAGACCAGGGGAGCGTGGGCAAAGAGACCAGGGGAGCGTGGGCAAAGAGACCAGGGGAGCGTGGGCAAAGAGACCAGGGGAGCGTGGGCAAAGAGACCAGGGGAGCGTGGGCAAAGAGACCAGGGGAGCGTGGGCAAAGAGACCAGGGGAGCGTGGGCAAAGAGACCAGGGGAGCGTGGGCAAAGAGACCAGGGGAGCGTGGGCAAAGAGACCAGGGGAGCGTGGGCAAAGAGACCAGGGGAGCGTGGGCAAAGAGACCAGGGGAGCGTGGGCAAAGAGACCAGGGGAGCGTGGGCAAAGATACCAGGGGAGCGTGGGCAAAGAGACCAGGGGAGCGTGGGCAAAGAGACCAGGGGAGCGTGGGCAAAGAGACCAGGGGAGCGTGGGCAAAGAGACCAGGGGAGCGTGGGCAAAGAGACCAGGGGAGCGTGGGCAAAGAGACCAGGGGAGCGTGGGCAAAGAGACCAGGGGAGCGTGGGCAAAGACACCAGGGGAGCGTGGGCAGGGGAGCGTGGGCAAAGAGACCAGGGGAGCGTGGGCAAAGAGACCAGGGGAGCGTGGGCAAAGACACTAGGGGAGCGTGGGCAAAGACACCAGGGGAGCGTGGGCAAAGACACCAGGGGAGCGTGGGCAAAGACACCAGGGGAGCGTGGGCAAAGACACCAGGGGAGCGTGGGCAAAGAGACCAGGGGAGCGTGGGCAAAGAGACCAGGGGAGCGTGGGCAAAGAGACCAGGGGAGCGTGGGCAAAGAGACCAGGGGAGCGTGGGCAAAGACACCAGGGGAGCGTGGGCAAAGACACCAGGGGAGCGTGGGCAAAGAGACCAGGGGAGCGTGGGCAAAGAGACCAGGGGAGCGTGGGCAAAGAGACCGTGTGAATATGGTTTCAAATATTTGATCTAGCTGAGGCACATTTTGGTTCATCTGGGCACACACAAAAGCATACCTTAATTGGTAGAACATTTTTGACTTTGAACTTCGGCTGCCCTGGGGAGTCTTCACTGAAGTCAGGCTTTGATTTTATTTTTGTTTCATGATTGGTAATGTCACAAAGAAATATATTTTATATATATATATATATATATATATATATATACTGTATATGTATGAGTAACATGTTTTATACATTTTGTCAATATAAGTGTGTACAAAATGTTAAACGGCTGGCGCACGAGTGGGGTAAAACCGCCGATATATCTCATGGGCTGACTCACCAAAAGACGGTGCTGCGGCTCTAAACTACATGTTTGGGGGTTCTAGAGCAGAACACAAGACGTCTGCTCAGATGTGCGTTTACTGCGGTGGTTAAATCCCCGATCGTGTCTGCCTGGGCTGCGCTATCAGCTAAATTCTAACTTTGCTGAATGGATAGAATGGGGGTTTTTACCCCACCCTGACCACGCCCCCAGCCCGGCTGAGCCAGCTAACCCGGCGTCTATTGTGGGCGTTCCTAGAGCCTGTATGGGCGTTCCCACACATGCCGACTGTCTCTATAAAGGGAGGAAGCCAGAAAGAAAGGTGGAGGAGGTGGAGAGAAACGGTATTGCATCTCAGAGTCTGTTTACACAAATCACTCGAGTGATAATTGACCATTCAGAGAGTGGAAAGGGCCACAGCTTCAATAATTCATGGTGCGGGATCAACATTCAATAAAGTCATGTAATAATA
>NC_139645.1:2270267-2277767 GCF_964638095.1 Poromitra crassiceps | reverse complement strand
TCAGCCAAACGAGGATCCTTCCTTGACATTGAGAAACGGCTTCTCTCTCTCTCTCTCTCTCTCTCTCTCTCTCTCTCTCTCTCTCTCGACACTGCAGCAGCAGCAGGTCTCCAGCCTCCTCCACCATCTTCTCCTGCTTGATGTTCTCAACTTACGCTAATGATCATTTCTACGACGACAAATTGGGGTTGACTCCACTATGCTGTTGCCAGAGCCGGGTATATAGAAGAGTCTCCATTCACTCCAATGGAGCAGTTTTTTACTCTCAAGAGTTCCAGGAAGTAAGGTCCTGCATTAAGCAGCACTGTCGAGTTGCAGCAAAATGGACAGTTTGTGTTTTTTTTTTTTTCTTTAATCAAATTGTACATTATCAGCTTTATTTTAGCATTCAAAAGTAGCATGAGACTCCTTCCTGGCTGTTCATTGGCTAATGAGTCACGCATTTTGGTCCTCCACTGACGCCACTCTCTCTCTAAATTGCTCTGGTTGTTGCCCTTGAGCGGGGGTTGTAAACACACACTCACGCACGCACAAGCACACATGCACACACACACACACACACACACGCGCGCACACACACACACACACACACACACACACACACACACACACACACACACACACACACACACACACAGGGCATCAGTTATCTGGTCACCAATCTTAATTGGAGCTGCTAGTCCAAATACTTCTGCCTCCTCTTTGTCCTCGACCTCCTCCTCCACCTCCTCCTCCTCCGCGTCCCTCTTGTGGCTGAGTTGAGCAAAGCGTTCTCTCTGTCTCGGTCTCTCTGTAGGGGATCCCGAGTTCTCCATCACACATGACCTCTCAGCATGGCCTCTAGCCTGCTCTCTCCCTCGCTCTCCTCTCACTTTCTTCTCTCTCCTCCTCTCCTCTCCTCTGTCTGTCCTTCTCCGGCACGTCTTTGTTCTCGTCCTCGTCGAGCGAGAGGGACAGAGGGACAGAGGGACAGAGGGACAGAGGGTTGAGACCTGAGCAGTAGCGGGTGTTGCTGAGTGGAAGCTTTGATCAGACACAAAGCCACGAGAGGTCACGAGAGGTCACCGACACACTGTTACAGCTCATCCCACGCTGCGTCCAGACGTCAACTGTAGCTCCATCCAACAGACACACACACACACACACACACACACACACACACGCGCACACACACACACACAAACGCACACACGCACGCACACACACACACACACACACACACACACACACACACACACACACACACACACACACACACACACATATAATGGAGTGTGTGCAGTGTGTATTACAAGCTAAGAGATAGGCTAAGTGGTACACTGTGCAATTCATACTATCTTGCTGGAAGTCCGGTAGTGCAGCAGTAGATTGCCTGCCTACCAAACACGAGGGTTGCAGGTTCGAGCCCCCATGTTACCTCGGGCTTGGTCGGGTGTGTCCATACAGGCACACAAATGGCCGCGTCTGCGGGTGGGAAGCCGGCTTAAGGGTAGTGTCGCTGCACTATAGTGCCTCCTCTGGTCGGTTGGGGGACCTGTTTTGGAGGGAGGGGGGACTGGGGGGGAATAGTGTGATCCTCCAGGCACTATACGCCCTGCCGGATGAAACTACTCGCCGTCAGATGAAATGAACTGACTCGCGACTGCACATGTACCGGAGGAAGCATGTGCTAGTCTACAACTCTCCCCAGATGGACAGAGGGTGTGGAGCCACGACCGGGGCAGCTTGGCAGGGGAAATTGGCCAAGTACAATTGGGGAGAAAATTGCCATAATAATAAATACATAATCTTGCTACGCATGAAAGGCATTTGATTTGTTTTCTTAGATGTTTGCTCAGCATCCACCTTAACACGCACTCACACACACATGCCCTCCAATTTACTACCTTATTTGCTGCCTAATTTCAAACAAATGACATTATAAGTGAATTTATCAAATTTAACCGTAGCTACCGCTCACTGTTTTCTACAGTCAAATGAAATCACAAATTGCTTTTGTCCCGCCCAACTCCATCACTAAATTGATTTGCAGTGAATTGGGCACGCTGTCTGCCCGACGACAGCCAGTAGCAATAATAATGTCATTTCTGATGCTAATTTGAGCTCTGGTGAGCAGCAGGTTAAGAGGGGTTGTTCAATCTCATTTCTTTCAACTGAAGCACATTTCCAAAAATTAAGCCGTTTTTCCTCCCTTTGTGATTTGAAAAAAGCCAGCGATGCTTTTATCTCCTCTGACTCAGACTCTCTCTCTCTCTATTCCTGCCTCAATCAAAAGTCTCTCATCTCCTTGTATGGAACGCAGCAGATTCTTACTGACAAAGAGAGGATATTACATTTTGTATTATTACCCTGTTTTTGTTTTTTTTGGTTAATTCCACAATTTATTTTAAGATTGATCATTGCATTTGAGGCAGGAATGGATCTGTCACAGACTGTTTAAATGAGATCGCAGATCGCAGCGTGATCTCTTCTCCTTCTCAGCTCCCTGCTGGCTCTTTTTGAAGAACATCTTCCAGCATGGAGATTGAAGAGGAGAGGCTGCTGGCTTTGCCTCTGGGGCTCTTAGACTTTGGAAGGAGCTGCCAGAGGAGCTTAAGGCTGCACTGCCTCTGTGTCATCTATCAAAGCCTTGTTTAAAGCTGCATTAAGTTAGATTGTTCCCATAACACAAAATGACCATCATGTATCTTCAGGGCTTTGATGAGGTTGTTCATCAATAGTACTACCAGTGAATTACTTCAACAGGTGCTGAGCTTTCCGGCTTTGGAAACTCACTCTACACCGTCTGTACTCGGGTTTTGGAGCGAAAACCTCTGCGACTGGCCGTCAAAACACATCTGGCTTTCCCAAGCAGCAAATAGCAAAACAACGTTATCATGATTAATTAGCTCTTCGCTAGATGTTTCTGTTTGATCTCTGCTGCTAATTAGCTCGCTTGCTTGTGCCATTGTGGAAATGTGAGATTTCTAATCGTATTAAATCACAATGATGATGTTGGTGCAATTTCTTGCTCTCTGGTGGAAATGGGTAATTGTCATATAGGCTACGTTATTTAAATCTCATTTTGCATTTTCTCATCATGCATTTCCCATGATGCTTTTGACCTTTTATGAAGTATTGTTGACGTCTCTTTGACAGTTTACTCTGATGTTGTTCGCCTCGCTGTTAAAGTTGCTTCCATTGTTGTCAAATGTATCTTATTTTAATGTATCTATTATTATGTATCTATCTATCGAATGTATCTATTTTTTTATGCCTCCTCCGGCGATGGACGTAGACGGAGGCATTATGTTTTCTAAAAATCCAATATGAATATAAGATGCTTATAATCATTAGCTTGTTATATAACAGGGGTGGGCAACTATTTTTCATGGGGGGCCACATGAGAAACCCAGATTGTTGCCGGGGGCCGAACAAATATTGTCATGCCGTAACCTATGGATGGGCAACTTTGATGATGGAGAGGGCCACAAAAAAAAATCCTCGCTACCAGATTTTGCTGAGGGCTGAACGGCGCCAGCGTGAAAAATTTGGGGCATTTGAAGCCAGGTTTAGAGGAATAACTAATTTTAAATGAACAGTTGTGATGTCATTATTCAGTCTTAACCACCAATATTTGATCCTTTTCCTCACTCACTCCTATGTCACCACCTGCTCTCCCTGCAGGGCTTGAAATCATGGGCGTCGCCAGCCCTGGGCTTCCGGGTCTAGAGCCCCGGATGTTTTTTTCCTAGCCCCGGAGGTTATGAACAGCCTCTCAAGTCAGTGCTTGCAGCGAAACCCCCCTCTTTCCCCCGTCGAGTTGGTTTTTCCCATGATGACGCATCATGGAAGAAACCAACTCAGTCAGAGTGTACGAACCCCCCCAGTAACTCCTGTGAAGGTATTTTATTAAGGTACACGCTTCCTGTAAACCTAAATTCTGATGGTGCCGTTTTTGTATCATATGGTACTTTTATTTTGAAACTTAGAGCGGACGTAGTGATGTTATATCTACGCTACTTGACGTAAGGTGTGCTCACCGGCCGGTCGCAAAACACATGTCGCTCTTCAACCTCTTTATCTAATCAAAAGCGCCTAGCTGGAATTGGGAACAAGGTATTGTTTGTTGTAATGGTTTAATGAAGCAGTGATGTGTGGTTTTGTTTAATGTAACTGTGAAGTGAAGGCATTGTTATTGTGACAGTCATGCTAACGTTAGCTTCTATAGACATTGGAGTGGATGGCTGTGGCTTCATGCTGATGCTAGCTTTGTAGGTTGTAGTATGGTTAATAATATTCTGTGTGAAGATATTTTCTGAGATAAATGGGCCTCAGAAAATATCTTCACAACTAAACAACTAAATAACATAAGATAATTTCATAGTTGTAGCTACTGTGATGCTGTCCATGTTGGTGCATGTCATTTGTTTGAATAATTTCATAGTGAGATGATGAGCTCGTGTGGAGAGGAGGTGGTGAGGAGTGAAGCAGAAACATTATGTAATGACACACAATGATCACTAACTAATAGTTACTGATCATTTGGTCCTGCATAGCCTACTGATTTTCTGTTTTTTTTTTCTCATCTCAGCCTGAGGGGAGTGGAGCAGAGCAAAACAGAGGACACCAGACCACAGCAGAGGAGAGGAGAGCAGAGTTGAGGAGACCAGACCAGAGGATGAGGAGGGGAGGTGGTGAGAACTTCTTGTAAGTGAAAGAGGCTAATGCTGACATTTATCAATTCATGAATTTGCTAAGTGGACTCCCGCCAGAACCCTATCAAGGACCTCTGGTGGTCCCTGGACCTCACTTTGAGACCCACTAATTTTGTTCTTCTGTATTCATCTCAAATGACTCACAACATGGGTATTTACGGATTGGAAAAAACCCTCCCCCCTTCCCCCCCCTCCCCGTCGGGGTACCTGGCTAAAGCCACCCAATGTCTTCAGGACCTAGAAACGCCCCTGCTTGAAATTAACTTTTTTCACCACTTGCCAATATGGCTGCTAGATTTTAAAGTTACCAGCCAATTAGAATTTCCACTAGCCGAAATGTTTTTCTTGAAATAAACCAGAATATGAGTGGGTTAATTTAAGCATTTAAGTATCAGTAAGTGGCCCGGGATTCTCAAAGCCTGTGTTGAGGGTCACACAAGAACAAAAATGCACTCTTGAAGCTAAATAAATCCAAAACCAACAAGTTAATTATTTAAATTTCTACTTCAATGTAGAACAGTCATTTCTTACACATGAGATTACTTTTAGCCTTTTAGTCATAAATATTATTGAAAGATATTCCATATTCCAGACTGAAATGCTATAACAGAAGAGTATTGCCCAGAATGACATGAACATTTGGACACTTATTCAGCGGGTATATTGCATGTTGCGTTCAAGTGCACTGTAATTTTTTTTTTTTTTTTTCAATTCCATCGCGGGCCACACAGGGGGCGCGGGCCGTATGTTTCCCATGTATGTTATATAATGATCAGTACTTTATTTGAGTCATCAGTTGGAGAAATGTACTGCCTGACCCAAAGTGTAAAAGGCAGATTGGGCCTTGTGCCTCGGTGCCAGAGATAATGTGTCTGAATGTGGGGTTGAAGGTATCAGGCAGCGGAAGGTGTTTCCAGCATCCATGCTGAGTTCAGGTTCCAGGAGCTGGCATCTTCTCCTCTCACCTACTGAGCAAGGTCTGCACCACACACACCTCACTGACACAGCTCCAACACTATCCATACATCACATCCACACAGTCCACAATATGAACCCAGAATGAGAGGGCCTGCTGTGTGTGTGTGTGTGTGTGTGTGTGTGTGTGTGTGTGTGTGTGTGTGCGTGCATGCGTGCGCGTGCGTGTGTGTGTGTCTCTGTGTGTGTGTCTGTTTGTGTGTGTGTGTGTCTGTGTGTGTGTGTCTGTGTGCGTGTGCGTGTGCGTGTGCGTGTGTGTGTGTGTGTGTGTGTGTGTGTTGTCAACAACAAAAGTGCTGACTCCAAAATAGGAGTCGTGTTGTGGAGGCCATGAGGTGAGATGAGAGTTTTGCATCTCCAACATCCAGACGGTGTTATGATGATGAGGGGGCATGCTGTGTGTGTGTGTGTGTGTGTGTGTGTGTGTGCGTGTGTGTGTGTGTGTGTGTGCGTGTGTGTGTGACAGTGTTATGATGATGAGAGGAAGAACAACAGCAGGCAGGATGGATAGGCGGAACAGAAGATGAAGGATAGTGAGCAGGTGACAAAATGAGGAGGTTTAGAGAAGGAACGCAGTGATGGTGGGACAAGAGGGAGAAGAAGACCTAACTGTACCTTCACAGGCAAGGGGTGAAAATTATTCGCTCGAGTTGAAAAAATTCAACTCAAGCGAACGAGCGTTGAGGCGAACATTGCGTCGTTCGTGTTGGAGCCAATATGGGTGCTTTTTGATTTGGGTTTTTACTTGGGTGTTATTATTATACCACACCACTAGAGGGCAGTAAGATATTGGTGATGGGTTACATCACACACAATCAGGTAACAAATACGCACAGGTGTGTAGGCTCAGTGTGTTTGGAATGCAGAGATGAAATGGTTCTTACCGCAATCACTGGGTGATAGAACAGAATTAACCAAATTAAATGGCACAAAAATATAGAATTAACAATGCACAAATACTAACACTTCGAGAAACTACATTCGGAGACAACAAGACGGAGGAAGCAAGTGACAATAACAACTAAAGGTATGCGCGTCAAGGACACATTTTAGTGTTTCATTCACCACCGTGGCTTTTTCGCAAAGGGCTAATTAGTCACTACAGTTCGCGTTGCGGAAATGCCCGTCTCTCGCCTCATCTGCGCCGGCCGAGGTGAAATCTCATCTACTCGTTCATTTGCCTTAACTTTGTATGCGATCTCGTCGCGTGAATTTGCGAAAATCGCCCGGGTGTGTGTAGCAAAAGCAGGTGTGACGAGTAGCAGAAGCAGGTGTGAGTAGCAGAAGCAGGTGCAGAAGCAGGTGTGAGTAGCAGAAGCAGCTGTGAGTAGCAGAAGCAGTGGTGTGAGTAGCAGAAGCAGTGGTGTGAGTAGCAGAAGCAGGTGTGAGTAGCAGAAGCAGGTGTGAGAAGCAGAAGCAGGTGTGAGTAGCAGAAGCAGGTGTGAGTAGCAGAAGCAGGTGTGAGCAGCAGAAGCAGTGGTGTGAGTAGCAGAAGCAGGTGTGAGAAGCAGAAGCAGGTGTGTGTAGCAGAAGCAGGTGTGAGAAGCAGAAGCAGGTGTGAGTAGCAGAAGCAGGTGTGAGTAGCAGAAGCAGTGGTGTGAGTAGCAGAAGCATGTGTGAGAAGCAGAAGCAGGTGTGTGTAGCAGAAGCAGCTGTGAGTAGCAGAAGCAGGTGTGAGTAGCAGCAGCAGGTGTGAGTAGCAGAAGCAGGTGTGAGAAGCAGAAGCAGGTGTGAGTAGCAGAAGCAGGTGTGAGTAGCAGAAGCAGGTGTGAGTAGCAGAAGCAGGTGTGAGTAGCAGAAGCAGTGGTGTGAGTAGCAGAAGCAGGTG
>NC_139645.1:2262767-2265267 GCF_964638095.1 Poromitra crassiceps | reverse complement strand
CAGGCAGTGTAGAAGAAAGCAATCTCAGTAGGTGGTCCGCAGCAGAATACTAATGACTCTAACTGCCGGCAGTTGACCGTTTGAACATGAGACGATGATCTCTGCGTACCTGTAGAAATCACATCAAACGATACTAGAAGTATTAGCAGAATAGTATCATTGTTTCAGTGCTTTGGGGCAGTTAGTTCCATTGGAATGGGGCCGGATAACTTACCGCCATAAAATGTTTAAGATGTTCTCAGCGTCTCCATTACCTCTCTTGCGTATGTAAATGAAACATATGTTTAGCCGGTAGCTGTGGCTTTTAATGCGCTGTAATGGTGAAGCGCTGATGTATCGGCTCATAAATCATTATTATTACATTGAGTTCATGCTTCCAGAGTGTATATGCTAATCGCCCCGCGCGATGTTTTACAACATCTGGGTGGAGAGAATATCAAATGATAGCACACACACACACACGCACACGCACATGCACACGCACACACGCGCGCGCACACACACACACACACGCACAGCCCACTCTGCTTTGCTTTGACTGGTATGAATATTAAAACAGACACTTCCACATGATAAAATAGTGATGATTGAGGGAGAGGCTGTTAAATGTGGCTATAGTGTCAGGATTATCAGTTGTGTGTGTGTGTGTGTGTGTGTGTGGGGGGGGAGGGGGGGGGGGGGGGGGGGGGGTGGGGGGGGGGGGGGGGGGGGGGGGGGAGGGGGGGGGGACAGTGTAGGAACATCAATAGACAATGGCCTGAGGTGCGACTGAATAATTCACAGAGTGAGGATGCAACATTTTCTCCCTCCCATTAGGCGTTAACTTTGATCGGTTCCCATTTTCAAAGGAGAAAACAATTAATTAGCGTGACATCATTGTTTTACATGAAGTCATTCCACCAGAGTGACTCATGTGTTGGTTAATTCTGTTTTGAGCTCTTGAACGTGCTGCTGAGAGGTTCATCGCAGAATGCGATAACGCACTAACCAAGTGGAGCTGCGAGGGACAAGTGGCCTCTAGCTTTATATCGACAGGCTGCTGCCACATGCGAGCAAACACAACACAGACATACACACTCAATCGTTCACACTCACACATTCATGGTATTTTGATTTATTTATCATCATATCTTGAAAATCTCTACACCACCGTGGAGGGTTCACTTCCTGGCAGCGGTACTGGGGGCGGGGGGGCTGCGGGCGGCTTGTCCGGTCGGTTAGGGTGCCTGTTCGGGAGGCGAGGCGTGGGGGCCGGGGGGGGGGGGGGGGGTGACTGCAGGGAATAGCATGATCCTCCCACGCACTACGTTCTGCCGATGAAACTCCTCGCTGTCAGGTGAAAAGAAGCGGCTGGCGGCTGCACATGTATCGGAGGAAGCATGTGTACGGCTCTCCTCAGATCAGCAGAGGGGGTGGAGCAATGACTGGGACAGCAGGGCCAATTAAGTCTTGGGTAAATTGGTAATTGGGAGAAAAATGGGAATATATATATATATATATATATATACATTAAAAAAAATATAATATATATATATAATATATTAATATAATATATATATATATATATATATATATATATATATATACATAAAATAATATATATATATATAATAGATATATACATATATATATATATATATATATATATATATATATACATAAAAAAAAATATATATATAATTATTATTATTAAAAAAAATGGGGGGGGCTGCATGTTGCCCAACATTCTCTTACGACTGCGTTCTGGGTTGTTTTTCTGATCAAAACACTGGTAAGTATCCCCCCGGTCATATATATATATATATATAGGCTCCCATGAATCTCCTACGGTGGCTCATGAGGTACAGTGGTCACATTCACACATGCATATTTGACATGAGAACCTGATGACGTGAAGTCTCACAGGGTGAGCTGTAACAAGGACACAGTGTCAGAGATGTGAAGCCCCCTACTGAGCTGAGAAAAGGAAAGGACTTGTTGGAGGAGGATGTGCTATTCCTACTTCACAAAGACCAACTTTCATTTTTTCCACCCAATTATTATAGTCCCTTTGCCTCGAAGCAGTTATGCAATGAATAAGCAGATAATTATTCACTATCTCTTGAAGAGCCAGTGAAGGGTTTAGCGACACTAGTAACTTCTCTTTGTCTTCTTAACGCAATATCTCAGGAATGCCACTTGGACTCAAGGATGAACTGATTAGATCTTGGGTGGTCACAGGTCAAAGTTATAGGTCACTGTGACCTCATGTAGACGGTGGGAGGAGGGGTGGGTAGGGGGAGTGGCTAGGGGGGGTGTAGATGGTGGGAGGGGTCGTTGTCAGTAAGGGGGGTGTGGTCAGGGGAAGCGGCCGTAGTTAGGGATAGGAAGGTCATTGAGAGTCGGGGTTCGAGGGGTGGGTGGTGGGAGTAGGACCATTTCCCACATGTTGAGGTACCCCCAAAATGAATGGCCGCACCACTGTGCCGTGGGCTTCAAGGTGTTTGTCTGAGTCTGGACA
>NC_139645.1:2251695-2262567 GCF_964638095.1 Poromitra crassiceps | reverse complement strand
TTAAGCATGATGGACTTGTCTACTGTCTTCTCCAATTAACCTTCTCTTCTCCAGATACCAGTTAAGAACAGAGCATGTGAAGACATTTAAATGAGTCCAGACTGCAGCTTGCTCTCTGTTCACTTTCTTATCTGGCTTTCCTTTCCAAGCAGGGACTGCTGGCTCTCCATCTTCTTGGATGATTTAGTTTACTTTATTTCACACATCATAACATGCATACATATATTTACAGTAATTGGATGCATGAAAGGGTCACCCCAAAGAAGCTATTTAAAGCTTATGATAGGGGGCCCGGGTGCCCACATATAACAGACAGGATATTGCCAGATATCCTTAGGATACAACAACATACAAACAGACATACACAATAGACAATCCCAGAGTCATGGTTAGGAAGATTAGTTGTTATGATCATTGCACAATAACAAATTTATACATAAGTCCAGAGAAATAAATAGAACAAAACAAGCAGCGTTCATATGCAAAATACAATCAGAAAATTAAACATACATTGATAGAAGTTGCCTTTTTAATTTTTTCTTGAGATGGAGATAGAATGTGACTGTTTTAATTCCTCATCCAGCTCATTCCAAATCTGTGGTCCTCTGCACACTTCTTATACCCTTCAGATCTTCTGTGTTGGCCTCAGTTCTTGGATTTGGTTTGGTATAACGTTCTTTTCAGGCAGATCTCAAGGTGATTTGCTGTGCACCAAAGTTTGAATGGCATGTTCTCACCTGCACAAACGGATGGATTAAAGTTAGTTGTGTACTGTAATGCTCCCCACATCATTTAGTACCAGATAAGAATGTCCCGTTAGATCTTTCCAACAACAGAGTAGCTCAGGAAAGAGTCCTGAAGACCTGGATGTCAGCACTTGCTGTTCCCCTGGTCTAAACGTCTTGTATGGGGATTTTGGTTAAGTGCAGGTCAACAAAAGTTTCTGAAAGTGCGAACTTCATGTTCATAAATGAAGACCACTTTTATGACTTGAAGCGTTTCCTGAAAATCGTGATTTCTAACAATTACATTTACGCTTCAAAAGTTTGTGAAGATGATCATGCTGAACACGAAGTTCACCATCTCGTAAACTTTTGTTTACCTACAGGCCTTCTTTCAGGCATTTAACTGAAATTCCCATACAAAAATCCCATTGACTTTTAGACGAAGGAACCAGGAAGTGCAGGGACTTCTGGTTGGCCTACAAAAAATGTCATCCCTGTGGTCCACCCCCCCACCACCATCTCTGGCCCACAACCGTCTTCCCCCCTCCCTCCTCCTCCTACACACACCTTCCTCTAACTCCTCGGTTCCGCTCATTATCTCCCACCGTACCACTTCCTCCCTCGTTACATCTCCCTCCCTCCCTCCCTCTCTCTCTCTCCCTCCCTCTCTGCCTCCCTCCCTCTCTCTCTCCTGCCCCCCCCTCCCTCCCTTCCTCCCTCCCTCCCTCTCTCTCTCCCTCCCTCCCTCCCTCTCTCCCTCCCTCCCTCCCTCTCTCTCTCCCTCTCTCCCTCTCTCCCTCCCTCCCTCCCTCCCTCTCTCCCTCCCTCCCTCCCTCCCTCTCTCTCTCCCTCCCTCCCTCCCTCTCTCTCTCCCCCCCTCCCTCTCTCCCTCCCTCCCTCTCTCTCTCCCCCCCTCCCTCCCTCTCTCTCTCCCCCCCTCCCTCCCTCCCTCCCTCTCTCCCCCCTCCCTCCCTCCCTCCCTCCCTCCCTCCCTCTCTCCCCTCCCTCCCTCTCTCTCTCCCTCCCTCCCTCCCTCTCTCTCTCCCCCCCTCCCTCTCTCCCTCCCTCCCTCTCCTCTCTCCCTCCCTCCCTCCCTCTCTCTCTCCCCCCCTCCCTCTCTCCCTCCCTCCCTCTCTCTCTCCCCCCTCCCTCCCTCCCTCCCTCCTCTCCCCCTCCCCCCTCCCTCCCTCCCTCCCTCTCTCTCTCCTGCCGCCCTCCCTCTCTCTCTCCCTCCCCCCCCCCTCCCCCTCCCTCCCTCCCTCCCTCCCCCTCCCTCTCACATACCACAGGTTTGCATCAGCTGGCTGAGAAGAAGACGTCCTCAGAGAGTGAGAATCAATAGACTCTTACATTGCCTTGTGGTGAGGCTAGAAATCGATGGCGATGGGAAGTTAAGCTGTAGTATTTGAATAAATTGAAGACACTGGAGCATATATATATATATTATATATATATATATATATATATATATATATATATATATATATAATATATATACGGTATATATATATATATATTTGTGAGGCTGTGCTCTTTTGGTACTTTAAATTGCCTCTGCGTATGACGTGCTATACAAATAAACGTGCCTTGCTTTGTCTAATACTTTCAGTCACAGGAAATCTATTTGCTGGTGTGGCGCCGTCTGGGCAGAGATATTACAGTAAGGTCTTTGTAATGGCTTTGTTGTGGAACAAAATCA
Organism: Poromitra crassiceps; assembly: GCF_964638095.1. NCBI lineage: Eukaryota > Metazoa > Chordata > Actinopteri > Beryciformes > Melamphaidae > Poromitra > Poromitra crassiceps. The sequence goes on along the minus strand of NC_139645.1, from coordinate 2,260,143 downwards.
TAACCAGCACATTTAGCCTCCAAAGAGGAGAGAGCTGGAAGGATCTAACACCATGTGGGAACATGAGGCTATATCTGATAATAACAGGTATGTCTGCGTATAGAGAGAGATCGTGCAGAAAGGAGAATTATTATAATCTCTTTTACAACCTGGACCTGTTTTCCAGCTGGATTTATGATTTGATAAGTTTCACCCTGAACAGAATTTCTGATCAATTCAGTATAAAGCTAAAAGAACGTTCCGCACAACGGCCTGGAACAGAGGCCATAGGGGCATCTGCTATGTATTTATGTCCTGTAAATAGCTTATTTTATTTAGTATAGAGCTCATGCTATTATTTGTGCCGTCATCCTCAGCTGCTGTTCATCATCACTGGAGCAGTTGTCTCGCCCCACCCCCTCCCCTGATCACCACCAACGTCCTGTAGAAATCGCTATGGGGGGATTATCTATCCTATACGTCACTGACGCCCCCCCTCTCTCATCTCAAGAGGAGCGTCATCATATCATGGAGTCATACGCCACACTTAAACTTGATTAATCCAGCTTGTATCAATGACTTAATTTTATAGTAATATAGTGCCAAATCATAACAAGAGTTATCCCAAGGTGCCTTACAAATAGAGCAGGTATCAGGTCCAGATGTAATTATAGCAAGCAAGAGTGCATAGATCAGATTTACAAGTTTGAGTTGGCAAAGATTGAAAATAGTGCAACGATCTTAACATGTAAACAAGTCACGACAGGCGGCCATTAGTGCTTTTGTGCGCCTTGCCCACAGCTAATGAATATGTAGATAACAGAGCCAGGCACTGCAGGGCCTGATTAACAGGACTTTACCCATCCCTTCAAAGTCTGCACCATGATCAATAATGCATGCCAACCCTGGCAACTTATTCAAATCAGTTAGCTTGAAAACAACATAAACAAAAACAGAGGGGGAGGGGGAGAGAGAGAGAGACAGAGAGTAGGAGTGTAAGAGATGGAGAAAGAGAGAGAGAGAGAGTCAAAAGGAAAGTCTGCCAAATGTCTGTGTGAAAGTTAGAGAGAGAGAGAGAGGGAGAGGGAGGAGAGAGAGAGAGAGGGAGAGAGAGAGAGAGAGGGAGGGAGAGGGAGAGGGAGAGAGAGAGGGAGAGAGAGAGGGAGAGAGAGAGGGAGAGAGAGTAAGCTCTGTTATTTCCCTGAGGAGCTGTGTGAAGTAGCTCACACTGAGGCCTCTGGCACCACATCACTCCAGCCCATCTAATTGCAGTCCAGCGGGAGTGGGAGAGTCTTGTACTGTACAGACCCCATGGATTTTCAGCATGAGAACAGGACCAGCAACCAGCAACCCTGTGTTGTGTCAAATGTACATCTCGTTTACAGCTGATTTTGGTCAATTTGTTGATCTGTATTTCAAAGCATCGTTTTAACGACATGGCTGAGGTTATTGGTGGTGGGAACCAGGAAGTTGTGCCCTGCAGCGATGACAGATCTCTGGAGGGACGGGAGTCGGGGTCAACAGAGGAGAGTGGCCTTTGTATAAGGTTAACGAGTGACATGAAGGAACACAGAAACGGCTAGATTCATCAACTCAAATAGCCCCGCCCACAACCCCCGCAACAGTTCTCTCCAAATCATTTCAGGGATTATTGCAGCGACATCACCAAACTTGAATTACACAAAACTTCTGAGACCCATCATAAATGACATCAATTCACAAATCATTGTAACTGTCTAATCAAAGCAGTTACTGTAAAAGGAGCTGATCATAACTTGCAATCATCAATGTTACTCTTTTATCGGCACTACACACAGAAGACACAACACATTGCTTGCAGTTAATTTTGTTTTGGAAAAGCCACATGGAAACCAGGTGTTGATGGTCACAGAAATCATAGAGTTTTTGTCTTCACAATGGGAGATCCATGACCACGTTGGCTTGTCGGAGGGCAGACCAAAGAGGGTGGCAGCTTCGGGGGGGAAAGGGCGTGGCCGGCATGGGGGCGGGGCTGGCATGGGGGCGGGGCTGGCGGGGGTGAAGGGCTGGGGGGCAGGACTGAGAGGTGACAGGCACAAGGGCAGAGATACATGTATCACAGCAGTCAGTCAACATCCATTACTGTCATCACCCAAGATACAGCCATCTGTGACCTGGGGGGTTACTGGTCACATGCCAAGGTCTGTGTGTGTGTGTGTGTGTGTGTGTGTGTGTGCTGTGTGTGTGTGTGTGTTGGGGGGATCATCTGGTTTGATGGATGGGTTGGTGTTGGGGGTGTGTGTCTGGGTGAGTGGGTGTGGCCTGCTGTCGGTGGGGTGGGGGTGGGGGGGGGGGGTGTGGAGACACATGCTCTACATCAGGGGTGCCCAAATTATTTCCACATATAATTTCCTGCCAAAACTCAATCTGGGTGGAAAAATAAATGTTGTGGAATTACATTAAAATGTATTGTGTTTTATAGAAAATTAACATTCTAAATCTAAAATAATATTTCAATATAATAATCTACTTTTTATCTGTTTGGTAATTGTAATAATTTGCAATTGGAAGCATGGAGCCAGTTTCGGCTCTCCCCAGATCGGCAGAGGGTGGAGCAGCAACCAGGATAAATAAAAAGTAAATTAGCACTAAGGGGGATAAAAATGGGATAAAAAAATCGGGGGGGGAAAATAGTAAAAAAAAAAAATCCCAAATCCGTGGCGCGCCAAAACAAACAGCTGGCCCGCGGGCCCCAAATTGGTCAGCACTGCTCTACATTGTACTCTTCGAGTGTAGACCTTATTCAATTGACGTCACTCACGTACGGGCACGCCTGCCGCCGCCATATTGTCGACATAGCGCTGCAGCTCTCTATGTGAGAGCAGCGTTTATAGGAAGCTAGCCGCCGTTAGCGTTACCTGTATCGTTCCAATTGTGTTCGGATGGTGACCTGCGTTACACACGGCTGTAGTGATGACAGCAATAAAGTCCCCATGGTTTGTTTCTATCTCTACCGTCCACAGACGTGAAGGGAGCGAGACGGAGGATACGTCAGCAGCACAGGAGATGTGTGGATAGTTAGGAGAGACAGGTGAAACTTTCTGACAGCTCCTCACAGCAAAGTCTGTTCACCTCGTTTTTTTGTTTTGTTTTTTACGATTACGATTACGAAAACGTTATTGTCCACAAGTGGACAATAATGATTGGAATTTGTAAACTCTCATTAATTAGTGTTTTGCTTGCACCTGTGTTTACCCTGCCTTTTCGACACAAAATGGCCCCCGTGAGAAGGGTCTATCTGTACCATGGTTTTAATCTACAGTATACATTATGACACCTGATTGGATAATTTCTGCCTCATACCAGCAAGGCAGCAGTCTGTCTCCCATGCTTGTTTATGTATTGTGTTTCTCATTAGGTCCTTATCATCCTTTAGATTCCTTCCTGTCAAAAGCCCAGCTGGAGGCTTAGAGGCTATATGCTTCTGACATCAGGACACATGTGTTTAATGTGTTCACACTATAGCAACACAAGCATCTGTCATGTACGGATCTTCTTCATCGCCAGAGGAAAAACACACACTTTGTGTGTATAATACACACAGCTGTATCATCCATTTATCATGTTGACTGCACCAGGCATTATGTTATGATCAAGTGTGGCAATTTACTTTGTGTGTGTGTGTGTGTGTGTGTGTGTGTGTGTGTGTGTGTGAACCAACTACCGCTACTGCTGTTAACGATTGGACTGCATTTCCCAGAATGCCTTTGATTGCTTTCAATCATATTCACCTCATGTGAATAAGGTGGGGTGGGCCAAATTCTTCCGGGTCGTGTTAACACTTCCGGCGGTCACGGCGCGAAATATGAAAGAACGTCATGAAGAAGAGAGTTGTTTTTGGAGCGGACAGTGAAGGGGGTAAAATAAAGAACGTTAGCCTACTACTTTGAGCTCGGTACACAGCAAGCAAGCGGAGTATCCACTGTTAGCCAGGTCAGATAACGTTATCGTCGCCAATGAAGAGCACTTTCTTGTAAAACATACCTGGACTCCAACAAAGAAAGCTTCAGATGGTTTTCTCTCCTCCGAGCGCTCGAGCCACTTACGTCTATAAGACCCGCAGACGTGAACGTAATTCCCTGGAATGCGAGACTTAACGAGCCAGTTACATGGCGTTGCATTCTTAGACATTGCCGTTTGCTTTTATTTGGTATGTTACATACAATTGCCTAAATTATTAGTTAATTCAGAGTTAGATGATATTGGAGCAGCCAGCCATTTTATTTTTCTTTTCTTTTTTGCCGGAATTCGTCACACGACCACACAACCGGGTCAAATGGGCGTGGCTACATAAGGTGAATAGGGATATGAATATAGCGAGCCCAGAGAGTCTACGATGGTTGCAGCCGTGCCCTGACTCAAAACACCACGTCCTCCTGTGCATCGCAGCCTCTTCAGGTAACTGTCAGTGGAGAAACTGCCCTGACTCAAAACACCACGTCCTCCTGTGCATCGCAGCCTGTTGAGGTAACTGTCAGTGGAGAAAACACCACGTCCTCCTGTGCATCGCAGCCTGTTCAGGTAACTGTCAGTGGAGAAAACACCACGTCCTCCTGTGCATCGCAGCCTGTTCAGGTAACTGTCAGTGGAGAAACACCACGTCCTCCTGTGCATCGCAGCCTGTTCAGGTAACTGTCAGTGGAGAAACACCACGTCCTCCTGTGCATCGCAGCCTGTTCAGGTAACTGTCAGTGGAGAAACACCACGTCCTCCTGTGCATCGCAGCCTGTTCAGGTAACTGTCAGTGGAGAAACTGCTGTGTCTGTCTGCCACACATGTGACTTCTGTACGATGGTTGAACTTCAGTGCAAAATGGTGAGTGGAGAGAGAAGTCCTGACAGCCAGACCTGCTGTTTATCACTGGTGTTTCAGATGGCTGTGCTGGAGATAGACCTGCTGTTTATCACTGGTGTTTCAGATGGCTGTGCTGGAGATAGACCTGCTGTTTATCACTGGTGTTTCAGATGGCTGTGCTGGAGATAGACCTGCTGTTTATCACTGGTGTTTCAGATGGCTGTGCTGGAGATAGATTGGCACGATGTCACATTGTCTACAGCTATTCAGGAGGAAGAATAAACAGAATATACGCCACCAAACAAGAAAATGGGCCCAGAAAGCAAGTTACTGCATCAATAGCTTTAAGATACGAGTCTATACTCCTACTTTAGAAGGAATAAGAGTTTCATATTGTGATACTTTTGGCTTACCAATACTGATCAGGGTCAGCTGAGGTCATCAATATAGCCTGATGACGATGCTGTTTATTGATCCTGCTGTAGCTGCAGCCTCTAACCTCTGCCTCCGTCACTGTCTCATTATAGACCCATCTACTCAGCAAGGCAGCGTTCTTCACCTGCACTGAACACACACGCATATACAACACATTTTAATCATATGTATGTATGGAGTTAGTTACTTAGTTAGTTAGTTACTGTAGTTAGTTCGTTTTTATTTCCGTGTCATGCCATTTCTGGCCCATCCCACATGGGATTACAAGACACTATCACACCAAATTATATATAAACATAACATCCGGCTGTACCTCAATATACAAACAAAAATAAACAAAGTATATAATATATACACATACGTATGTACATATACATACACATATACACACTTAAGGTCCTTACACACCGAGCACGTTTTTTTCGTGCGATTAATTCGCACGTCAATAATATTTTCCGAACCTATATCAGTCAATGCAACCGTGCGTACCAACGGCGAAGTTTCGCCGAGCGTTATTGCGGTGTTTATTTTTTCGAACCACGGTCGATTTTTCAGAAATTCGCTTCCGACGTGTACACATCTGTGGCTGTGATTGACAGGTGGGTCAAAACTCGCATTGCAATTCAGTGCCGTATATTCGCATCGCTCTTGATGTGTAAGGACCTTTACTGTACATACATTAAAAAAAATATATATATATCTTTTTTCTTACATTGCCTTTTCCTGATAAAGAGCTTTTTTTCTCATGTCCCAAGCTTTTTCCAAGTAACAAGCCAGTCCACAAGTTTCATACGTAAACAACCAACTCAAATGATGTGCATCATCATTATTAAGAAAATCTAAATCTGTTTTGATCTTTTACTGAACAAAATATTGGGCGGTTCACTGTAAAAAGGACGGTAAAAAACAAAATGAAACTCATTTTCTGTGTCATTTAAACAACACATTGGACACACCCACTCTTCTTCTTCCAATCTGACATACCGTCCAGTTTCGATCACAAGCGGTAAAATACCAGATCTCAGCTGGGCACATAAGGCTCTCAGTTTTTTTGATCAATTATAATTAACATCATTTTCAGTAGCAAAATCATGTTTAATCATACGCAGCTTTGGTTTAGTCCATATATCCTGCAGCACCCTAAGCACCCCCACTTCCCGCGTCCCTGCATTCACATGCTAAAGGGCCCCTGTGTGTGTGTGTGTGTGTGTGTGTGTGTGTGTGTGTGTGTGTGTGTGTGTGTGTGTGTGTGTGTGTGAGCGTGTGTGCGTGTGCGCGTGTGCGCGTGTACTGTATGTGTGTGTGTGTGTGTGTGTGTGTGTGTGTGTGTGTGTGTGTGTGCGTGTGTGTGTGTGTGTGTGTGCGTGTGTGTGTGTGTGTGTGTGTGTGTGTGCGCATGCCCTTTTAGGGAGGGGGCACATTAGAAAGGAGAAATGTCTGTCTGTCCAGTAAATGATGGGGGAGGAAGTTAATTTAGTTAGAAGCTAATTAGAATGAATAAAAGATGGCTATGGACTCCCTCAGGGTACCACACACTGTCAGGCTTTCCTGCAGACTTCAGAGTCTCTCTCTCTCCCCACTCTCTCTCTCCTCCGTCTCTCTCTCTCTCCCACTCTCTCTCCTGCTCCCCTCTCTCTCCCCTTCTCTCTCTCTCTCTCCTGCTCCCCTCTCTCTCCCCTTCTCTCTCTCTCTCCCACTCTCTCTCCTGCTCCCCTCTCTCTCCCCTTCTCTCTCTCTCTCCCACTCTCTCTCCTGCTCCCCTCTCTCTCCCCTTCTCTCTCTCTCTCCCACTCTCCATCCTGCTCCCCCTCTCTCTCCCCTTCTCTCTCTCCCACTCTCACTCCTGCTCCCCCTCTCTCCCCTTCTCTCTCTCTCACTCTCTCTCTCTCCTGCTCCCTCTCTCTCTCTCTCTCCCTCTCTCTCCTGCTCCCCCTCTCTCTCTCTCTCACTCTCTCTCTCTCCTGCTCCCTCTCTCTCTCCCTCTCTCTCCTGCTCCCCCTCTCTCGTTCTCGTTCTCTGTGTGTTTCTCTTCATTCAAATTCAAGGTTATTACTGGCAAAGCGGACACAAAATGTCCATATACACATATTTAAATGGTAACAATAAAACAGCAGCGACAACAATTTGTCAAAAATAAATGGTCCGTTGAATGAGCTATAACTATGCTAATCACATCATCAATGAATGAATCATTAAACAAGCAAATAAACAGCTAATCAATGAATCAACTCAGATGCCTAATCACATAGTTATCTTGTGTTAAAGAGTGACAGAGTTTTATTTACAAAGTTGGTTTTGTGAGAAAGATTGACAAAATCATTAGCAGAAGTTATTTATTGCTATTTTACGCATTCTCATTCCCATTGCCTCCATATGTGACGTTATACCAGTATACCGACACACCTGGGTACGTTCCTCAGTGTTAAAAACTATAGTCAACTCGTGTTGCACCGTAGGTTAGCTTTAGGCAGCTTCAGTAACTTGGTTAAGGTTTGGGTTATGGTTTGGGTTATGGTTTGGGTTATGGTTTGGGTTATGGTTTGGGTTATGGTTGGGGTTATGGTTTGGGTTATGGTTTGGGTTATGGTTTGGGTTATGGTTTGGGTTATGGTTGGGGTTATGGTTTGGGTTAGGGTTAGGGTTAAAACCGAAAGTAAAAACACGACGTGACTCGCTTTGGACCTACATTACGTTAGCTACAGCTAGAGAAGCCTATAACCATTAGCGGAGCGTACACCGGGGCAGAGGGTGCGCCCGCCCCGGGCCCACCCCATCCACACAATTTTTTTTTTTTTTTTTGCATTCCAGGCCAGGCCAGGCCTGAGTGTGAGGGCAATTCAATCAATAGACAATAACATTGATGTGTTTAAAATGAGATATTCCACTAAATATGGCTAAAACAGATTCAAACATGCAAAAAAGGCGATTTTTTCTTCGCCGCCGGCCTTAATTGGAAAAAGAAAAAAGAAAAAAATTGGGGGATGGGGGGGCCTCCTAAGAGCTTTGCCCCCCCTGGGCTGATAGGGTCGCTCCGCCCCTGCTTATAACGCTCGCCCGTAACGTCGGTTTCAGACCCAACAGGGCACTGTCATTACGTGCCCGTCACGTGAAGCGTACGCCTATTAGTCCGTACGCGACGCCAAGGGTCGTGACAAATCCTCACATGACATGTTGAGAATGAGAACAGGCTGGGTTTAGGTT